>NW_019396043.1:0-418 GCF_000591075.1 Eurytemora carolleeae
TATTAGTATTTACAACTTTTGAGTATAGACAGAACTAATTTGATCAAAGCTGAAAAAAAATTTTTAACAATTGTTAAAGGTAATAGAGTTGTTCAACTAATTCACTACTTTAATCCGATTCCCTTGATCCAAAAGTTTTCAAGTGAGGAGAAATTACCGCGTAAGATTAATTACCGGGTTTGGTTTGGTCTATAAATTGTAAGTAGTTGACAGCAGAATAACAAATAGACATAATTAACTTTGATTATTGTGGTGTAATGTGGGTTATTGCCGGGGATTCTCATTAATCATTAAACACACAGGCAACTAATTAATTATCATTATTGCATCATCCCCCAGTCCCTATTGCCAGAAAGTACGCGGGATTATTAAATGGTTGGGGGATTTTAAAGAAATTGGATAGAGAAGGGGGGGATTC
>NW_019396043.1:863-4667 GCF_000591075.1 Eurytemora carolleeae
GAATAACTTAGTGTCCATACAAATTGAGAAAATTGCAACATACGACTTAGACCGTAAAAAAATCAATTTAATTTCAAACAAATCATTTAGATATTACAACCTATAGTCATCGATTATCTTTCGCCACATTTGTATATAGTTTATATTTTATAATATTTTTAAATTAATTTGTTTGTTTCTCTTGTTGCTTGTGCAACTATCTAAGAATGCCGCACACCACTCACAATTTTCGAAATCCGTTGAAAACGTTTTCTGAAAAAAACTATATGCAAATGTGGCGAAAGATAATCGATGACTATAGGTTGTAATACCTAAATGATTTTTTTGAAATTAAATTGATTTTTACGGTCTAAGTAGTATGTTGCAGTTATTCGGTATGAGACGTCTTTAACAATTTTCTCCTTATAGACGCAACAGATAGAAGTAAGATTAGTAGCAATCAAAAGCGCTTTTTTTATCGCATTAAGCCTGTCCTCCCTTTCATTTTTCGCGAACACTCCCTTTAACACCCATATTGTTGTCCTATCTGTGTGAACTGTGGTTTAAATCAAAGACTACCTCTGTTGTCTTATCTGTGTGAACAGTGGTTTAAATCAAAAACTACCTCTGTTGTCCTATCTGTATTAACTGTGGTTTAAATCAAACACTACCTCTGTTATCGTATCTGTGCGAACTGTGTTTTTAATCAAAAACTACCTCTGTTGTCTTATCTGTGTATACTGTGTTTTTAATCAAATACTACCTCTGTTGTCTTATCTGTGTGAACTGTGGTTTAAATCAAAGACTACCTCTGTTGTCTTATCTTGTGAACTGTGGTTTAAATCAAAGACTACCTCTGTTTTCCTATCTGTGTGAACAGTTGTTTAAATCAAAGACTTCCTCTGGTGTCCTATCTGTCTGAACTGTGGTTTAAATCAAAGACTACCTCTGTTGTCTTATCTGTGTGAACTGTGGTTTAAATCATAGACTACCTCTGTTTTCCTATCTGTGTGAACAGTTGTTTAAATCAAAGACTACCTCTGTTGTCCTATCTGTCTGAACTGTGGTTTAAATCAAAGACTACCTCTGTTGTCCTATCTGTGTGAACTGTGGTTTAAATCAAAGACTACCTCTGTTGTTCTATCTGTGCGAACTGTTGTCAAAAATCGATCAATATTACAATATTATTATGAAGATTGATGAGGTTTTAATTACAAGTTTATATCCGTTGATAATTCACGGGGAAATCGGTAAATTATGTTAACGTAGTGAAGACATATGAAGGGTTAATTAAAGTTCAAATTGTTAATTACAGTACAGTTGTACTCTTTACGACATTTCTCACTTTAGCTTATTTTTCTAAATTTTTAATTTATTAATTTTCTTCTTTTTCTTCTTTATTCTTCTTTCTTTTCTTCGATCCTTTCCTTTTCTCCTCTTCTTTATTTATTTTATATAATTTATGGAATTTTCTCTTCCCATATTCGCTCATCTTTTTTCCCTTCTTTATTCCTTAAATATAATTTCTCGACTTTTCCCATCACACATCTTTCATCTTTTCTCCTCTTCTTAATGCTTTTCCCCTCACATGTATAACATATATTCTCCTCTCTCATCTTTTCTGTATTAACCTTTATTCTTTTCATACAATTTCTTGATTTTTCCTTTCACATATTCCTCTCTCTTCTTTTCTCTTATAACTTTCTTCTCTTAATTTTATTATTTTTACTTTCCCCAGTCTCTCATCTTTTCTCCTCTCTCTCCTTTTTTCCTCTCTCTCCTTTTTTCCTCTTTCTCCTTTTCCCCTCTCTCTCCTTTTCTTCTCTCTCTCCTGTTCTCCTCTCTCTCCTGTTCTCCTCTCTCTCCTGTTCTCCTCTCTCTCCTGTTCTCCTCTTCTTTATTCTTTTCATTTAATTTCTTGACTTTGTCCTCTAACATGTCTCTCATATTACCTCCAAATTTCTTCTTTCTATTCTTTAATCTTCCTTTTGTCCTTCTCCTCTCCTCTCTTCTTTTTTCTGCTTTATTACTTTTATTCTATTTCTCGACTTTTCCGTTTACATACCTTTCATCTTTTTTCCTCTCTTTCCTTTCCTTTTCTCCTTTTCTTTATTCTTTAAATACAATTTCTTGATTTTTTCCTTAAAATATTCCTCTTCTAACATTCTTTTCTTAATTTTATTATTTTTAATTTCCCCAGTCTCTCATTTTTTCTCCTCTCTTCTTCTTTTCTCCTCTCCTCTTCTTTTCTCCTCTCCTCTTCTTTTCTCCTCTCCTCTTCTTTTCTCCTCTCCTCTTCTTTTTATCTCTCCCCCTTTTTACCTCTTTTTTATTCCTTTAATATAATTTCTCGACTTACCCTCCCCCCCAAAAAGTATCTCCTCTTTTCTCCTATTTTCCTGTTCTCAGGGAGAGATAAGACTTTAATTACTACCTATGGAAACTTTAAGATATAACGATTTAAAGGTTGAAAAAAGTCTTCATATGGTATTCTAATGATTCTAAATGATTAAAAAACAAACAAAAAAGTCAAATCTACAGTGTCCAGTGAGCTATGAATGTAAGAATAAGGACTGAATTATCACTGTCGTCCCGGAAGTCTCATACTAAATGGGTATCCCTGTATCTTCCCTCGCTCGTTTCTAAGTACATTGAAGATATCTTATATATACTCCCTGATAACTCTGCACACTACATAAATTACCATTTTCAATTTTACCTTCAGCTCCTCTCAGCTCCCTCCACTGTAATGAAATCTTCAATTTTCAAAATTAGATTACGCAAGGGAAGAAATTATGTCGGAGCAAGGGAATATAAAAGTTTTCATAACTTTACCAGATAAACATTCTTAAACAACATAAAATTCAATTTTGTAAACATACATTTTAATTACAGTGAGAACCAGAAAACTCGAAATAGGAATACGACTTTAAATAGTCCAATAAACATTAGACACAGCAATTGTGCATTAAAAACAAATTAATTTCTCTTAATAATCATCGGTAAAACTATCCATGCTTTGGTTAGCAAACAAGAAGCGGCTTGAATCACTTTCTTGAAAGATAAATATAGATTGGGAATTACTTTGAGAATACAGACTGAGTTCTATCCGGATTGATATTGACTATGGTATTCGAGTGAACCTTGAGTTCCTGATTGAGTTGTATCTTGTAAGACAGATACCTCATAATAAAGACTGATCCGTACCCCGTTGATATTGGCTATGGTATTCTTTTGAACCTTGAGTTCCTAGATTGAGATGAACCTGGATTGATACGGGTTTTAAAGTATTTATTGGAGTAGGGCATTTACTACAATATGTATAGGTAATACTGGTTTTATTTTTTCCCTTGTCTGAAAGTTTATTTCCCCTACTCCTTTCTTACCCCCCCTTCTATCTGTTGCGTCTATAAGGAGAAAATTGTTAAAGACGGCTGATACCGAATAACATGGCGNTATAACTATATATTATTTTGTTCATTATATATAACTTAATATTATTTTGTTCAGGTTCAGAATATAAGAGGACAGTTGAGAGAACAGAGAACTAGCTGAACCGTGTCCAGTGTTCATTATATATAACTGTATATTATTTTATTCATTATATATACCTATATATTATTTTGTTGATTATATATAACTATATATTATTTTGTTCATTATATATAACTATATATTATTTTATTCATTATATATAACTATATATTATTTTATTCATTATATATTACTATATATTATTTTATTCATTATATATAACTATATATTATTTTATTCATTATATATTACTATATATTATTTTATTCATTATATATAACTATATATTAT
>NW_019396043.1:5418-223608 GCF_000591075.1 Eurytemora carolleeae
AGAACTAGCTGAACCTTGTCCAGTGTTCAGATCTAGGTTCATAGTATGAGGGACAGTTGAGAGAACAGAGAACTAGCTCAACCTTGTCCAGTGTTCAGATCTAGGTTCATAGTATGAGGTACAGTTGAGAGATCATAGAACTAGCTGAACCTTGTCCAGTGTTCAGATCTAGGTTCAGAGTATGCGGGACAGTTGAGAGAACATAGAACTAGCTGAACCTTGTCCAGTGTTTAGATCTAGGTTCAGAGTATGAGGGACAGTTGAGATAACAGAGAACTAGCTGAACCTTGTTCAGTGTTCAGATCTAGGTTCAGAGTATGAGGGACAGTTGAGATAACAGAGAACTAGCTGAACCTTGTCCAGTGTTCAGATCTTGGTTCAGAGTAAGATGAACTATTGCGAGAACTAGAACCTTGTCCAGTGTTTAGATCTAGGTTCAGAGTATGAGGGACAGTTGAGAGAACAGTGCACTAGCTGAACCTTGTCCAGTGTTTAGATCTAGGTTCATAGTATGAGGGACAGTTGAGAGAACATAGAACTAGCTGAACCTTGTCCAGTGTTTGGATCTAGGTTCAGAGTATGAGGGACAGTTGAGAGAACAGAGAACTAGCTGAACCTTGTCCACTGTTCAGATCTAAGTTCAGAGTATGAGGGATGTATTGTTCAGAAACCCCTATTACCATTGTTCAGTGATCAGATTCAGGTTCGGAGTAAAATGAAAGTTGCGAGAATCCATCCTTGATCAGTAATCGGGTTCAGGTTGAGATAAACTGTTCAGAGAAACCTGAAACTCAGATATTGTTTACAAGCGACAAAAACAAGAAAAAGGCATCGTCATAATACGTAGAATATATGGAGGCAGAGTTATCAGATCAATATTCTAGATATAAGAAGAAGCTTGAAGATATTTAATATTTACTTTAAACATATAAATATCATTCTCACCCTTTAGATTTAGATTATTGTATTTATTCCTGCATTTTTATAGCAATTACTGTCGTTATTATCAATATCATTTTGACAAAAATTCCGTCTCCAGGATTTATAATTTGTCTCTAGTATAATCTGTACTCTGAGATTGTATCCTGGAATTGAACCCGACAAAACCCTAGGTTTATGACGGAGAAGAACCCTGAGTTGATCACGAGTTTGACTCGAGCAAGATGGAAATTACAAATAATTTGAAATAATTAGCTAGCATGATATTCAATTTATATTGTGGCATTTCAGATGAAACATTACAGCNTTTCTTTCCTTTTCTTCTTTATCTTCATTTTTCCTTTCTTTCCTTTATTCTTTATCTTCATTTTTCCTTTCTTTCCTTTTCCTCTTTATCTTCATTTTTCCTTTCTTTCCTTTTCTTCTTTATCTTCATTTTTTCTTTCTTTCCTTTATTCTTTACCTTCATTTTTCCTTTCTTTCCTTTTCCTCTTTATCTTCATTTTTCCTTTCTCTCTTTTTCCTCTTTATCTTCATTTTTCCTTTCTTTCCTTTTCCTCTTTATCTTTCTATCTTCTTCTTTCCCTTTCTCTTTCATTTTTTCTTCCTCTCATTTTCCTCTTTATCTTCATTTTTCCTTTCTTTCCTTTTCCTCTTTATCTTCATTTTTCCTTTCTTTCCTTTTCCTCTTTATCTTCATTTTTCCTTTCTCTCCTTTTCCTCTTTGTCTTTATTTTTCCTTTCTTTCCTTTTCTTTTATTTTCCCTCTTTCCTTCTTTCCTTTCTTCTCGAACTTTCTCTCCTGCTTTTTTATGTGAAATTTTAGTCCATAATCTGAAATCATTTCTTATTTTGAATCTTAGTTTTCACATTTCTGAGAAATGTGAAAACTAAGATTTTTCCAATAAAATCATCTATTTATCGCTTCTAATAAATATTTATTTACTAAACATTCCTAAAATTAGTTTTTGTTTCAGTTCAAGTAGAGAGAGAGAGAGAGAGAGATAAAATGGCCAGGCGCGTGGCATGCCCCGTAATTTTCTGGTATTTGCAGTATGTCAAAAAGTTTACTAATCCTTCAGTTGTGTGTCAAAACAACCCAATTCTACCATCTCAACTAACAACTAATTCAACCGTACACAATCTTTATAAAATCCCTCCCCCCCCCCCCCCCCCGTGGATTTGATCTACACATTTTATTTGACAATTAAAATCGATTTAAGGTTCTTAAATGCAATAAACCCAGTTTTGATTGCTCCCAAGATCTAACATGCATTAATCATCTCAGTATAATTCACCCTTAAACTATTTTTTTCAATTTTATTGTGACCCCCCCCCCCCCTTGCACTAATCTTCCAATAAGGGCTTTCAATGTAAGCCCAAATTTTCTTCAAATATCCAATTCCTGTTTTATTCGTATTAGAGTGAACCAATTAAAGTGTTTTAAAAAATATTCAACTAAAAGAGCTAAAATTACTAGCATTAAACTTTAATCTTTAAATTAAAAACTATTCTATGGCTTTTTTATCCATCAAATTTATAGTTTGTAGTATCAATATCAGGATGCAAGATATAACGATAAGAATTAGATAAAATTTTTCCTTATTCCGATTTCTCATGCTTTCCGCGACCTCCTGTACTCCTATTCCTACACCTTTCATGATCTATAATTTGCAAAATTGAATTTGCAAACCGAGCGCTTCCAACATGTGAATATTTGATTACAATGAGATTTGCAAGGTTTTTTTGCACAACCAAATCAATATATGCACACATTGTTGGCACCTGCTCAACTAGACGAGGACTATTCTTTTTTAAACAAAGATCGTATTTTGGGTTTGGACATTTTGCTTTAAAAGAGACTGTTCACAGATCTGAAATAAATTCTTTATTGGTAGGATAACGTGAATGTGCTTAAATTTTATTAAATTATTTAAACATGCTATTTCGGCAAAAAAACGTGAGCAAGCATAAGAAATAAAAAGAGCCTCTGTGTTTGTTGTCTATTCTGAACCAATAGAAATTGCTTGGTGGTAACATCTATCTATCTATCTTGCTCATTATAAATCCTTATATCGTCGCTATAACAGTAAATAGAAATATGACTTAAAGGTTTCCAGCTCTCAAGCAAAACGATAAGAATTTTGCCAAGAACTTCTTTACAACTGAGGACGCTAACAAGAAGTGCTCTATAATAAGACTAAAATGTACATGTTAAGGGCTACACAAAAGCATAAGTGAGTTAGAGCGGTAAATCAAAGCCAAAGGCGTTGCGATTCTTCAAAGTCTGTCTTAAAAATTTATAAGAATTTTTGTAAGGAGGCTGAATCTATGTGCTTTGCACTCTTATAACGCCTCCAGCTTTAACTTTTATATCTTTTTTTATATCTTTTACCAATTTCTTGTGTTACGCCATTGTAAATAGGGTTTCTAAAACTATGGCAGGAGCAGCCGTAGTACATTTGAATTTCCGAGCCGAGTCAACCTTTCCGATCCCAGTTTGTACTGTATCGCCCGGACATTGGGTAAATAGAGCAGACACTCAATAGGACTAGCCGGTGCAACAAGGTTGACGCGGTCAGACTTTAGGTTAAATTTACTTTTACTAAAGGGTCAGAGGTGCGTGATGGAACTAAAGGAACTGAACACATGCAACAAAATCTTTTTTTCAGTTACATACATACATATTTGCAACCTGTTAATTTAAACTTGGGATATTTGATTAAAATTCATAGTTTGAATATGAATTTATGAAAGGTTTAAAACACCAGGTTGCAAAGATATAATAATTAGGAAATAAGAGTTTGTGGCAGGTTTTTAGTAACTTACTTTTCCTATTTATATCTGATTGTTATAAACGAAAATATAATTAAAAATAAGAAGAATATATACACAAATGTATAGCTTCTTATATTTTTGCAAAATGGATCATACGCCAAAAAAGACGGAAAAAATACTTTTAAAAAAAAAAAAAATTTTTTTAAAGGAACAATTAAAGGTTACCCGCAAAGGATGATATTTTATTTAATCCTGTAAATACTAAAAATCGATGTGTCAAAAACATACGAGCAGCTGCTGAGATTGAACCATATAAGGTAAATTTTGTCGTCATTTTGAGCATCCATAAACTTTCCCTAGGGTCATTTGAGGTCCCACAAAAAGTTTGGACCCGATTGGTTCTGCCGTTTTGAGTTTTGACGTTTATTGGATACAAACGGACAGAGACAGGCAAGCAAAGTATAAATAGATGAACCCTGTACCCTTAAACAATCTCATATTGAATTCAGGTCTAATATTATCCTAATAGATGAACCCTGTACCCTTAAACAATCTCATATTGAATTCAGGTCTAATATTATCCTAATAGATGAACCCTGTACCCTTAAACAATCTCATATTGAATTCAGGTCTAATATTATCCTAATAGATNACCCCTCTTTCTCATTCCTTCTTTCCTTTCTTTCCTTTCTTTGTCTTCTCTCATCCCTCTTTATAATTCTTTCTTTCCTTTCTTTCCTTTCTTTGTCTTCTCTCATCCCTCTTTTTCATTCCTTCTTTCTTCTCATATCTTCTTTCCTTTCTTTTCTTCTCTCATCCCTATTTTTCATTCTTTCTTTCTTCTCATATCTTCTTTCCTTTCTTTGTGTTCTCTCATCCCTCTTTTCTTTTCTTTCTTCTTGTATCTTCTTTCCATTCTTCGTCTTCTCTCATCTTTTTCATTTCTTTTTTCTTCTCATATCTTCTTTCCTTTCTTTTTCTTCTTTCAACTCGCTTTCTCATTCCTTCTTTCTTTTCATATCTTCTTTCCTTTCTTTGTCTTCTTTCTCATTCCTTCTTTCTTCTTGTATCTTCTTTCCTTTCTTTATCTTCTCTCATCTCTCTTTTTCATTCCTTTTTTCCTTTCTTTCCTTTCTTTGTCTTCTCTCATCCCTCTTTTTCATTCCTTCTTTCTTCTCATATCTTCTTTCCTTTCTTTTCTTCTCTCATCCCTATTTTTCATTCTTTCTTTCTTCTCATATCTTCTTTCCTTTCTTTGTGTTCTCTCATCCCTCTTTTCTTTTCTTTCTTCTTGTATCTTCTTTCCTTTCTTCGTCTTCTCTCATTTATCTTTTTCATTTCTTTTTTCTTCTCATATCTTCTTTCCTTTCTTTTTCTTCTTTCATCCCTCTTTCTCATTCCTTCTTTCTTTTCATATCTTCTTTCCTTTCTTTTTCTTCTTTCATCCCTCTTTCTCATTACTTCTTTCTTTTCATATCTTCTTTCCTATCTTTATCTTCTCTCATCCCCCTTTTTTTTATTCCTTTTTCTATGTATGTAATTATTTTTGTACATTATTTTTTATTTATTGTTACTTTTAATACTTTTTGATATTCTTCTTTTTATTCTTTTCTTTAATTAACTTTCATTTCCTTTTTGCTTTCTCATTTTTTCCTCATCCCTTTCTTCTTTCTGAAGTTTCCTGCACACACACATATCCTGTTTTATAATCATAAAGAGATGTGAAACATGTTTAAAATAAACTGTCCTAGAACTAAAATATAATTTCTAGTTGTAAATTATAAATATATATTTAGTAATAGCTTCTGTCGGCTTGGTTTGGCGGCAAATCTAACCAATATCAAGCCCGGTTGACGAATCCAGCAACCAATCAGAGCTCAGAAATATTTTGGCGGCGTCCAATATACATGATAAATATTTATCGAAGATCAATAGTAAATTATATATTTCAAAGCCTGCATGAAATTTAGTCTATTTTGATAATTTCATCGATGGAAATTTTAGAAAAATAGTAGTTTCGGAGATATTTTTACCCAAAGAGATCAGGCCATGGCCAGACATCAGCCAGGAAAATTCTGGAGTGTGTCGCGCGCGCGCTTTCTTTCTAGCACATTTTAAAAACTTTTAACAGCTTATTTTCAGCTTAAGTTCAAAAGGAGCGTGCACATTTTGGTTCATGCACCATGTACCCAGTCCGAAAATTCGTTGATTTTTTTTAAATTTTGCATTATAATTTTGCTTTCGTAATTTTTCTCTATCTTTCGCTTTTCTCTTCCTACCTGCTGAGCGTACAAAATTTGGGTGTGTTTGTGTATTTAGGTATTCAGGTAATTAGGTATTCAAGTAGAGCTGTGGTAAACACAGGGAAACTTTAGAATGGGATATCCTTAATCCCGATCGGTTAAATAATCTGGAGATTAATAACAAGAGGAGAACAAGTCATATTTATTCTCGAGATTAAGAAAAAGAGTGGATCCCGATATCCACCATTAATGAAAAGCTCTGGTTAGTAAGGATTTTCATTCGTTAAATAAAGATATTATTTTTATTTGCTACAGTATATTTTTTGTCCATAACATTTAAAAAACTTTGAATTGTTTTCGACAGAGTCTGAATAAGAGATCCTCTGTCTCTGCACTTCTCCGCTCTTCCTTTTCTTCTTCTCTCCATCTATTTTTACTTTTTCTTCTTTTTTCTCTTCATCTTCTCTTTTATCTTTAAATATTTTTTTCTTATTTCTGCTTCTCCCTGTAAATATATCTACTCTGTGCAGTCTAAATATCATCGTTTTCAAGTGTAATAACACAACTTAAACGCCATAGACCTTAAACTTTAAGCCTTCATTTAACCACTTTTATTTTAGAATTAGACTTGTTGTTGAATAGGTCTACAACGCTTGATTATCAAATAAAGGTATTTGCCACAAACTCAAATTTCTAATCACTATATCTTAGCAATCTGATGGTAAAACTTTGATATTTCAAACTTAGATTATTTGATCTAGAAAAATTCATAGTTTTAAATATCTAAGGTCTTCAACATTGGGTTGCTCAGATATAGGTATCCGAAAATCAGAGTTTGTGACAAAGACACAATTTCTAAGTAAATTAAACAGAAAACTCTAATATTCTGAAAGCTACGTATTTGAGATTTTTTGTCAATTTCTTCTTAAATACTAAAGCTAAAAACAAATGCTTTATTTTTTCATCCCTATATCTTTGTAACCTGACAGTGTAAACCTTTGATATTTCAATCTTAGACTATTTTATCATATATCTAACATAATTCATAGTTTGAAATATTAAAGGTCTACCTGCAGATTGGTTTGCAAAGATATACGGGTTGAAAAATCAGAGTTTTTGACAAAGATTCAATTCCATTGTAGTGGGTTAAGAATTTCTCCGTTTTCGATTTTTTTTTGTACAGGGTTCCAGTGATAACCGGAAAACTCTGGAATAGTGAGACGACCTTGAGAATCAATTTTTAATTTTGAAAAGTTCAATAATCATGAAACACAGCAATTGTGCAGTGTAAACAGACCCGTATCACAAAAAAAAAGTAATTTTATAAGTGTTTGGTAAAACTATTTGGTTTGTAACATCATCAAATACACTTAAGTATTGCTATAATGTCGTCTTCATATTCCAATGTTTTCTGGTTATCTCTGTATAAAAACTGAAATCTTTAGATCTGTACTACTGCGTTGAAATCCTACAAATTTTCCTAATAAAATAATGTTTGGGTTTGGTTGTGTAATCCTATACCTTTATCCCCATTCTTGTCTAGCCCGCCCAGCCGAAAATTGCAATTTTTACGCAAAAAATGCCCATTTCTATCACGCTTTTGGTTACTGCTTAAAAAGGGGGGGGGGTCCTTATTATTTTCAGAATAAAAACACGACATTTTGAAAGAAATATAGCTTAATTTGCTAAAAACTTCGCAACATTAATTTTTGTCAGAGATTTTCGCAGTTTTGCAATGTTCCCCCTTACACAAATATATGCAACAACCAATATTAACGAACCTGATGCTGCAAAAAATTTGCATAACTAATGGGATGCGTCAGGGTACGCAAATTTTTTGATTAATTGGTGCAGAGAGAGGGGGGTTACGTGAGTAAAAATAATTAGAATGAATTTAATTATTACATCTAAGACTGATAATTGCCCCAAGATAAGTTGCTTGCAATTACCAATTTAGTATAGTGTACGTTTAAACCCCATTCTAGGAATGCTTAAAGGGACTGTAAACGTGATTTTAAGGCAACCCTCCATTTATAAAAAAAACAGAATGTTCGAATCACAACGGTAAACAGTAAAACGCATTCTAAGTAACAATAGGGAAAATGTGTTAAATTCTGCTAATTTCATTCGTTCTCTTTGCCGCAACCTGCACAGAAAAAAAACATATTCAGCAAAGAAACCATACATAATTGTCCACTCTATAAATGAAGGGACTACTGTCCCTTTAAAGGCGAAAAATTGCCCGTTTTAAAGCAGCCTCTTAACATTTCGTGAGTTTTGTTTCTGTTTTGATATATGTAAACTTTATTATCATAATTAAAATCTCAACGTTTATAAATGTTCTATTATTAAAATCCAATTTTTAGTCTGAATAGAAATGAATTGCAGAATATAAGTTAAAGTATGTAATTAATTCTTGTTATTTAGCTTTTCATTATTAATATTTACTTTTTTCTTCTATTTTCTTTTATTATTTTTCTTTCTTCTTCTTCCTCTTTTTCTTCTTCTTCTTCTTCTTCTTCATCTTCTTCTTCTTCTTCTTCTTTTTCTTCTTCTTCTTCTTCTTCTTCTACCCTACTCCCTACTCCCTACTCCCTACTCCCTATTCCCTACCCCCTACTCCCTACTTCCTACTCCCTACTCCTTACTCCCCCCCCGTGGCGAAGTATAAGCTGACCGACCTTGTATTAGGTTGAACCCTGCAACTGCTGAGCTAAGCAGAATATTCAAGTTCTCCTCTAGTTCCATCTAAACCCTGTGCATGGGGTAAAATGTCGGATATATTTAAGAGAAAAAGTGAAAATTAAAATAAGGTAAATCTGTGATAACAAATATTGTTCTTTAAACCTTGTTAAGTTCAGTATTTAACCCTTCAACGTTTAAATCTTTTATTATTAATATAAATTTAGAATTATAAGCATCCAATGGACACTGCATGCAGATTGCTCATTACATTACATATATTAGTATAATAACTATGGTTAACTATATCAACTATGAACTATGGCGGGCCTGAGTTTATCGAACCTTGTCCGGTTTTTCTAGATGTAGACCCAAAGTCTGCTGAACATAGTCAACTTTCTAAAAGACCTTGTTGAGCTAATGTTGACATGACACCTCTTTCAGTATTTAGTTTACTTCAAGAATTAAGCTTGATCTTTTTCTTGAATTTAATAAATCATGAGCAATTTCAACCGTGTGCAATGTATAAGAAACCAACCCTGAGTATATTAGATCTTGACCAGTGTGAGAAACCAACCCTGAGTATATTAAACCTTGTCTAGATGATGAAACCAACCCTGAATATATTAAACCTTGTCTAGATGATGAAACCAACCCTGAGTATATTAAACCTTGTCAAGATGATTAAACCAACCCTGAGTATATTAAACCTTGTCAAGACGATGAAACCAACCCTGAGTATATTAAACATTGTCTAGATGATGAAACCCTGAGAATAACAAATCTTGTCTATATGATGGTTGAAACCAACCCTGAGTATAACAAACCTTGTCTAGATGATGAAACCCTGAATATATTAAACCTTGTTTAGATGATGAAACTTACCCTGAGTATATTAAACATTGTCTAGATGATGAAACCCTGAGTGTAACAGACATTGTTTAGATGATTGTTGAAATCAACCCTGAGTATATTAAACCTTGTTTAGATGATGAAACCAACCCTGAGTATATTAAACCTTGTCTAGATGATGAAACTAACACTGAGCATAACAAACCTTGTCTAGATGATGTAACCAACCCTGAGTATATTAAACCTTGTCTAGATTATGAAACCAACCTGAGTATATTAAACCTTGTCGAGATGATGAAACTAACCCTGAGTATATTAAACATTGTCTGGATTATAAAACCAACCCTGAGTATAACAAACCTTATCTAGATTATGAAACCAACCCTGAGTATACCGAACCTGGTCCAGATGATGAAACCAACCCTGAGTATAACAAACCTTGTCTAGATGATGGTTGAAACTAACCCTGAGTATAACAAACCTTGTCTAAATGATGAAACCCTGAGAATAACAAATCTGGTCTAGATGATGAAACCCTGAGAATAACAAACCTTGTCTAGATGATGAAACCCTTAGTATAACAAACCTTGTCTAGATGATGGTTGAAACCAACCCTGAGCTGTCTGTGTTCCGTACTTTGGCTCACATACGGAGAAATAATGGACAATTTAGAATCAGGAACAGTACAAGACACAATTTTTCATTTAAATGTTAAAAAGATAAAAAGAGTGCCATTTTAAAGAGATATAAAACAGAAACAAAATTAGTTTATGGAGATGAAATTTGTTCATCAAGCTTTCAATTGTTTCTGATTTTCAATGTTATTAAAGCATGGATCAGAAGAAAGATTATTATAAAAGATTAAATTTTTCATTTTAAATTTGTTTTGTTAAATGTCTTGTGTTGACTGGATTAGTATGGAGCAGCTCCGAAGATTGGACCACATTAAACAGGGACCTAATACATCAACTTGGAGATCACCATTTATTTAAACACGTCTGTTTTCAACAGAAAAACTGTAATTGCAAGCCTTTATAGATCAAAAATGAACTCTTTACATTAAAACTAATATTCTATCAATTTTTTAAATTGATTTATCCCCTTTTCTTCTTGAAGTTAAACCGCTAGTATTGAGTTGATGTCCATCAATGACAGGGTCAGATTTCCATAACAGAGGAGGATGATTCCTCTCCTCCTAGATTCCTGACACCAATCAAAGATATTGAAGTAAGGACGTACGACCAAAGGCAATATTTTTACATGGTTACCCACAAAGGATGGAGACTGACGGCCTATACTCTTGAAATATGATAATTCCAAGGTTAATTCAAGTCTTCTGTCTATATTATTGCACTTTGATGACTTATTTAATGAAATTAAATTATTAAGTATAAATAATTATTAAGAAAAAACCTGTATATGTCGTCTCTAAGTTCTCATACTTTGTGAATAATCCTGCATAGTGGTTCCACTTTTGTTACGGCGGGTCAAATTATAAACGGCAGTGTCGGGAAAGGTACTGGAGTCAGGTATCGATTTTTTAAAAATTATTAAATAGCGACAATGAGAAATATAGTAAAAAATAGTGAACTAATTAGATGTTTAGGAACATATTTCTTATTTTCTATGAATTTGTTCGCAGATTTCTTCAAATTCTTCAAATGTCGTGTTTATAATAAAAATTCCATAAAATCTGCAGAAAATCTTTGTGATTAAAGAGAGATTATAGGAACTAATTATTTAATAAGATTAATTATTTTCGATAATGAGAGTTAATTTTTATTTTCTCAACCTGTTCCTAAACAACTAATTAGTTTACTGTAGAATTTTGTTTACATTTTTTGTCGTCGTTATTTAATAATTTAAAAAAAACAATTCTGGAAACGTATCCACCCAAAAGTACGATTTTAAACGTAGAATTTGCGCTCAAACTCAGGAGTTACAGATCTTTAAAAAGTTTTATGTCTCAAATATTTCCTAAAGTATTTGTCCACAACACTGCATAATAAGTTCAACTACCTTTCATAGCCGGTCTGTCCCTTTAATTCCATATCAAACATTATTTAATTCCAAACGAGTTTAGACCGTTTTCCAAAAGTATTACTTTCTTCAAAAAAGATATAAAAGGCGAAAGTGTGATATCTCCATGTGTATAAAATCTAATTTGAGACATATTGAATCTTAATTTATCACAGAAACGATTAAGATTAAGAATATTCCAAAACGTTTTTAAAAATGTCGATTTTTCCAGGTATTTGTTGATGAAGGGGAGGCCGCAATGTTTGAATGCCGCGTTGAGCCAAAGCATGATCTTAATCTCTCAGGTGGATTCATTAGTTACAGTTGTGTTTTTAAATTCATTAACATTAATTTGTTAATTTTAAGATTGTATTACAGATTATTAGATTAATGTATTAATGATTTTTTTATGTTATATTTCTCAGTATAAAAATTTCAACCCAAAGGAACTGAGTTTTTGCCACAAATTCTGATTTTCTAATCCCTATATCTTTGCAACCAGATGGTGTAAACCTTCAATATTTCAAACTATCATTATGTGATCTGAAAGAATTCATAGTTTGAAATATCAAAGGTCTCCGACATTGAATTGCAAAGATATTGGGATTATAAAATCCGGGGTTCTGGCAAAAACCAAGTTCCTTTAAACAAAAAGTCAAAAAATTCACTATCCCTAATCCTGGACTTAAAGCAATCTTTTCAATATCTAAAGGCAATGTCCTGGCAATTTCAAGTGACCCGTATATTTTCTATACAGCAGCTATGTGCATGTTCTGTAGAGAACCCACAATAAGAAATAATCAATTTTCAAGAAAATAAACATGGATATTTTATTCATTACTAAAGAGTAAGCCTTAAAAAATACAATTGTGAAATATAAACATGTGATACTCTATAAATGGAAACTTTTATTTTACCCCTTTCTAATCCAATATGTAAACGGAATGTCGTTGCATCTTCAAGTGCAACCCTCTACTGTTTCTGCAGCAGAAATGCGTAAATTAAAACTCAATACTAAAAAAACATAAGATAAAAATGGATAAACATTCATGAGTAATCTTCTATTAGTACCGTTGTGAATCGGACATGTCAAACTGTAAATGAAGAGTTGTTTTGAAATAAGTTTACACCCTCTTTAGCAATATTAGTCAACCTTCTTTTCTGCAGTTCGTTGGTACAGAGACGGGGAGGAGTTGGTGTCTGAGGGACGGATTAAGATAAGTCATGAATATGGACACGCCTCACTTCACATCTTCTATACTTATCCAGAGGATGAAGGAACTTACTCTTGCAGGTTAAATAAGAATTTAGAGCGCTTCGTCCCACCCTTTTTCTTTTACTTAACTTCTATACTTATCCAGAGGCAGAAGGAACTTACTCTTGCATGTTCAATAAGAATTTATAGCGCTTCGTCCCACCCTTTTCCTTTTACTTAACTTCTATACTTATCCAGAGGCTGAAGGAACTTTTACAGGTTCGATGAGAATTTAGAGCGCTTTGTGCCACATATATCTGCAATCATCGTGTGCTCATAAATCAACAATAACATTAAAAAATTTCCCAGAATCATGATATTTTTCGGAATTACAAAAATAATTTACAGATTACAGATACAATGTAAATACCAGTCATAGGACAAGCCAGGCAGATATGGCGAAAATCACTTTTCAAATGTCATACTTTTTATTGAAATAATATTTTGAGAACCCAGCGTTGCCCGGGGTACTCATAGTCACCCCCGCCGTTTACCTGCGCATTGGTCGTAAACTACAGTTTTAGTTATTTTTTCCTATAAAAGTGGACCCAATCTACTTAGAATCTCGAAAAATATTTTCCTGGTCGACGAGTTCCCCAATTAAAACTTGAGGCCAATTTGTCAAAAGGTTCATGAGTTATGAGGAGATACAACCAGACAAACAGATATTACAACTTTAAATATTTAGATAATCCCAGTCCATGCACTACGAGGATAGGATTGGACCAGTGCGAAGTTAATAGAGCATTCATGACATTAGATGAGAGTGGATATCTTATACTTAATTTAGCATTCATAATCCCTGACATGAGATGAGAGTGGATATCTTATACTTAATTTAGCATTCATAATCCCTGACATGAGATGAGAGTGGATATGTTAATCTAGGGCGACTAATGAAATGGGAGAGGAAGTAACAGAAGCCCGCCTTATATGTCGTCCTCTTCCACAGATCAGGTAAATTACCACAAATGTCACACATTTCGCGGATTTTCACAAATACAGATGATGACAATATTGAAGATGAAAGGATCACGTCAGATAATGATGAAATTATAATGTTTATTAGCAGGGATGATCGGGATTTGTGAGTAGTGATGTAGCTGAAAAAAAATATCATGAAAATATAAAATTAAAAAGCGATAAAGATAATAATAACGCATGAGGACACAATGATGAGATTGTAAGGACCCCAAAATACTAATCTAACATACTTGGGACATATATTGTCGTCATCCAACTTGTAGTCAGGCCTACGTTAGTACTATTCATTCACTTTAGTATAGAGCAGGTTTTAATTAACATGTAATATTAAACCTATAAACAATAAAGATTTAATTTCGAGGTCTACGACTTCTACCTTAGAGATAAATACAATACCAGTTACTGACAAGCATGCTGCTAGATGCGTTCATTACTGAGTTACTTAAAGGGTTCATTACAATTTCAAGCTTTTCTTCTTTTCCTCAAATATACAACTTAATTCAAACCCTCAAATGTTATACCATATCTCTTTTACAAGGAGTTCTGTTAGGTCAATTCTAGTTATGAATTGAACATTTCATTAAAAGCAGAGACATCTATCTGTAAATAAAGATTTAGCTCTTTAAACACCATTTTCTATTTTGAAACGATGAACTGTTCCCGCATTTTCAACGGTTTGAGTAAATTTCGAGAAATTTTTGAAACACTATGATAAATTATAAAACAATTTAGCATTCATAAAAACTGTTGGTTTAACTATCAAGATGTTGATTTAACTATCATGATGTTGATTTAACTATCAAGATGTTAATTTAATATTTAAACCCCAATTCCGAATGTTACAAATGTTTGGGTTATATTGTATGTTATGTATATTTGAAACACATGTGCTAAGAATAAGGAGTAAGGAATAGAAGGGAGATATAACTGACGCGGGCCGCGTCAGTTATATCTCCCTTCTATTCCTTACCATATGATTATACATGCTTTGCAGACGGTACTTCAATTGAATTAGAAATGTTTGTCTGATGTACAATTACCACGTATACAATAGTGTTGACTTGAAAAGTCACTATAATAAAATAAAGAGATCTAAAATGGATATTTCTAACATTTATTTTAAAAAACGAGTGTTTTGAAATATTTGCATTTAAGGCGGAGTTAAAATTGGTTGATTTAGAAATTAACAAAAAGGAATAAATGATAGACATTAGATGGTGCTTCATGGAAGTGTTGTAGAGCTTCATGTTGGTGGAGCAGATCCGGGAACTGGGACAACAGGGCTTATCAATGGATCGAAGGCAAGGCAACTCGAGATAGCGGAAACTTCGGTCAGAGCCGTGCACAAGTTTCCTAAGTAAGCTTCTCAAGAAGTTAATAGGGAGATCAGAAGTATAAGCACGCCTGCTGTTAGTTCAGTATCTGCATCATCAGCCTGAAGGAGTCATGGGGGGTGATGTAGAGCTTCATGTTGGTGGGGCAGATCAACAGGTGCGTTGCGCTGAGTATCTGCATCATCATCATGGAGGAGCCAGGGTAGAGACGGAGTTGTGAATACCTTGAGTGTTTATAGCTGACTGCCGGGTGAAGCGGGAGCTAAGGTGAGCGGAGATTTGACATGTGGGCACTACATGGAGGAAATGGATTTGAGTACACATTTGAGTCGGAAAAATCGTCTTCCTTATATTTCGAATTTATTTTAACAAATAGCCTATTCTGAATATTTCTTATACAAATGGACTACCCGTCTGCAAAGCATGCATGATCATATGGTAGGGCAGGCCGCGAAAGTTAATATCTCCCTTCTATTTCATACTCCTTGGCTAGGAACCCTGAACTATCCCTAGACAATACTAACTAGTGGAGGGGTGTGCGGGAGGGGGGGGGGGTGTAGAAATCCCCTCCACTTCAAGAACTCAGCTTATATTGTATAATCTCTTCTTTCCTATTATATTCTATTATTCTATCCTATAATTCTATTCTTCTCTATCATAATCTTATCCTATGCTATTCTATTCTTTCAATTTAATCTATTTAATAAAAAATTAAATATGATTGTATTTCATTATTTTTACATTTTACATTTAATTTCATTCTATTCACTACATTCTATCGATTCTGATCCATTCCATAATGAAATTGATGATTATGAACCCGATAATGACAATGATTATCATGAACCAGATTGATAATGATAATTATGAACCAGATATTGATCATGAAGATTATTAACTGGATAATGATAATGATGATTATGAACCAGATAATGATAATGATGTTTATGAACCAGATGTTGAGGATGATTATCATGAACCTATAATGATCATGATGATCATGAAGCAGAATGATAATGATGATCATGAACCAGATAATATTATGATTATGAACCAGATGTTGATGATAATGATTATGAACCAGATGTTGATGATGATGATTTTGAACCAGATTTTTATGATTATAATCATGGACCTATAATGATCATGATGATCATGAAGCAGAATGATAATGATGATCATGAACCAGATAATATGATGATTATGAACCAGATGTTGATGATAATGATTATGAACCAGATGTTGATGATGATGATTATGAACCAGATGTTGATGATTATTATCATGGACCTATAATGATCATGATGATCATGAACCAGAATGATAATATAATGATCATGAACCAGATAATGATAATGAAGATTATGAACCAGATGTTGATGATAATAATTATGAACCAGATGTTGATGATGATTATCATGAACCAGATGCTGGTCATGATGATTATGAACCAGATGTTGATCATGATGATCATGAACTAAATGATGATGATACTAATTTCCAGGTTTGATACCCCGGCTGCTGGTGAAGACGAGGACGAAGAGACTCAAGTACAGCTGATCCGTGAGGCCACTGCCAGGTTTGGAGTCCGAGCTAAGCTCAAGGGAGATGAGATCTATCAGGAAGGAGCTGAGCAGGCTCCAAGGTTTCTTCTCAAAATGGAGAATATTCCAAAGGTGAGAATGTCTTCAAATGTCGTCTTTTAAATTTCTAATTTTTAAAAGTTTTAATTAAGGGAATCAATATTAGCAACAGTAACCAAATAATGGCTGATAACAAATACAACAGTTTCACTTTTATTGTCAAAAAGTTTATTTGTAATTCAAAAAGAAAACCAATCTATTCTTCGAATATTGCACAAAACAAAAGAGAAATGTTTTATTCTTATGTCTTGATCAATTTAGTTGCTAGTTGGACAGTCAGTCTCCTTAAACACGTTCCTAGCTCCTGTAGGAGATCCAAATATGAAGGTAAATAGTCAAACAAAAAGTATAAATTAGCAAATACCAAAAATCTACATTTAATGGGTAAAAATGGGTTCTAATTTAACTGGGACTTCGGGATGAAAGTTGGTTTAAAGAGATAACCCGGGGGGGGGGCATAAATAACATTTGCCCCATCCAACATGGGTCTAAGATATTTTCGAGTAATACATTTTTTGGGAGGTTTGTTAAAAGATTCTATCGGGCCCACCGATTTCTAAAAAGTAAGACGACATTCAAAATATGTGTATTTAATCTATTTCTGTTAAGATTGAATGGCTTCTGAATGATGATCCTCTGCTGTTTAAGTCTAGCTACAGTCCTCTTTATGATCATGGTGTTCTCTGTCTAGATATTGCAAAGGTTTGTTTTGTCGTCGTCGTCATATATTAATACAATGAATATATCAAACAGCCATGAATACACGTAAACACGGAAACAAATAAAAGAAGGAAATTAACAGTTTCTCTTTATTTACGTACACTTACATACGGGGTTACCCTCAAAGAATGCAACTGTAAAGACGACCTGCAAAACTATTAGAATATGACGATCTCAAGATGAACTAATTAAATCTTCTGCCTTAAATATAGTGTTTTAATTGGTTTATTTAATGATTGGGCAAAGAAAAAAAAGTTTGTTGTTGTAGAAAATCATAATATAAGGCTACTTTGCATTATAAATGCTCATACCTTGGGGGTAACCCTGCATAAGCTTATATTTCTTAATGTACCAAGGTTGTATAATAGGTTGTATAACTTCTTGTATTTATAATGAAATCTATAGTATTTATGGACCTTTAGGAGTAGAGGGTGTCCCACGAAACATGAAGGTTGGTGAGTAGTTTAAAATGTCTTCTTCCATAATTTAATATGTTGTTTGATACCAAAAAGACTAATAACATTTTTTACATGACCGTTATTTTATAGTAAAATTGATTTCACAGAAAATTATAAATGAGTTAAACATTAATTAAAGAAATAAACTGCAAAATGTCCTAAGTATCTAATACAGTATATGAAAGAAGACATTCAAAACTATTCACCAACTGTCATGTTTCGTGGGAAACCCTGTACCTGGAGTATACACCTTTTATCCAGGAGTACTTGGAGTATACTCCTTGTATCCAGGAGTACCTGGAGTATACTCCTTGTATCCTGGAGTACCGAAGTATACACCTTTTATCCAGGAGTGCCTGGATTATACTTCTTGTATCCAGGAGTACCTGGAGTATACACCTTTTATCCAGGAGTACCTGGAGTATACTTATTGTATCCAGGAGTACCTAGAGTATACTCATTGTATCCAGGAGTACCTGGAGTATACTTATTTTATCCAGGAGTACCTGGAGTATACTTATTGTATCCAAGCTTACCAAGAGTATACTCATTGTGATCAAGAGTACCTGGAGTATAATCCTTGTATCCAGGTGTACCTGTAGTATACTCCTTGTATCCAGAAGTACCTGGAGTATACTCCTTGTATCCAGGAGTACCTGGAGTATACTTCTTGTATCCAGGAGTACCTGAAGTATACTCCTTGTGTCTAGGTGTACCTGGAGTATACTTCTTGTATCCAGGAGTACCTGGAGTATAATCCCGGTACTCCTGGAGCACCTGGAGTATAGACGCCTTGTACATGAATCCCCTGTATTAAGGTGTATCCGGATGATTTTGGTGAGTTTAAAGTCCGAGCTCGGAATATGTTTGGTGAGACCGAGATCTCCTGCTGGGTCGGAGAGATGCCCCTGGGGGCGGAGTACGAGGAGGAGGAGGAGCCCGACCTACCAGCTTGGTGCAATAAGGTAGCAGATTTCATGTCTTTCTAAAAACTTTTAATCAAAATCTAATCGGATCTGAATTCTACAAATTTTTTCTGATCTAGAAGTACAAAATCGCTTATTATTTCTTCCTTGAAGTGTGATTTTAAATGTAGGTGGAGAAAGGACGTTTAGCTGTAGAATGTCCTCCCGAGATAACAAAACATCTTGTAGATCTAGAGGTAAATCAGTCCTGCTCCGGGTACATAGATAGATACTAAGTTCATGGGTTTTTATGTTTAGGTAGGATAGATAGATGCTTAAGGCTCAGGGTTTATAGTTTAGATAGGATAGATTGATACTAGGTTCAGGGTTGATAATTTAGGTAGGATAGATAGATACTAGGTTCAGGGTTTATAATTTAGGTAGGATAGATATATACTAGGTTCAGGGTTAATAATTTAGGTAGGATAGATAGATACAAGGTTCAGGGTTAATAATTTAGGTAGGATAGATAGATACAAGGTTCAGGGTTTATAATTTAGGTAGGATAGATAGATAGATACTAGGTTCAGGGTTTATAATTTAGGTAGGATAGATAGATAGATACTATATTCAGAGTTATAGTTTAGGTAGGATAGATAGATACTAGGTTCAGAGTTATAGTTTAGGTAGGACAGATAGTTGGTTCAGGGTTGATAATTTAGGTATGATAGATAGATATATACTAGGTTCAGGATTTAGGAAGGATGGATTAATACGATGTTAGGTACTCTCCCAAAGGCCATTTCCAAAGCCTTAGAAGGCCTAACCTAACATTTGGAAGGTTGCTGCCTAGGAAATTGCACATTTGGGAAGTTGCCACTTGGGAAATTGTCACTTGGGAAGTCGCCCTTGGGAAAATCCCTTCGGAAAAGTACCTATGTAACACAATCAATACTGTATCAGGGTGCTTATTAAGGTAGGAGAGACAGATACTGTGAAATTGGAGGTAAATTTTATTGGAAACCCAAGACCTGAAGTTATCTGGACGAGAGAAGGAGAAGAACTTGAAAATTCTAGACATGTTCAGGTACATATTCGTTTCTAGACATGTTCAGGTACAATGTACATGCCACATGGTCTATTCTAGTCAAGTAAATATTATAAAAACATTATACATAAAACCATGGACTTCCTTAAATGCAACAAATGTGTATAATAATAAAATATAATAACGAGCTTTGTCTGGAGATCTAAAAACACTTAAACCAAGCAAAGAATATTCCCATGTCTAACCAATTTAGGTTTATGAGTTATGATTCGACAGACAGACTGTCAGAGAAACATACATACATTTTTTATATATATATAGATGTGTTATTCTAGATCCGTGAGAGGGATGGAAGGACTACTTTAGTTCTAATCAATATTACAGCTGCAATGGCGGGAGAATACAGGTGGGAATCCCAAACCAAATAGTCCGCGCGTCATCTTTTATAGTGTGTACAGTAGGGATGGGCGCGTTCCTGGTGGAACGATCTTTCTTTCCCGAGAACGAACGGAACGATCAAGAACGATCCCATCGTTCCGAAAATAAATGAACGCTTAGAACGTGTTTATAAAAATATTGGAATGATTAGATAAAAGAACGGAACGGAATGGGAATTGCTTGAAAAGAACAGTTAAGGCGTTCTTATTATCAAGAACGCGTTCTAAGTTGGGAACTCATTTTAAATCAGGAATGTGTTCTAAATCCTCTAGAAATAGTTAAAGATTTTTGATCGTATTTTTTTTTTTACTTTTTAACCAACTCTTTTCTATAAAACTTTTGTCTTGGATGGAATTGTTCGTTACTAAGAACGGAACGGGGAATAGAAACGTTCTTGATTAAGAACAGAACAAGAGGGATGCAACCGTTCTTCAACTAAGGACGCCAAGAACGGAACAGAACGGGAAGACCGTTCTTCTACTCAGAACGGAACGGAATGGAACGGAATGGAACGAGAACGGAACGATAAAAAAGAGGAATGAGAACGGAACGATTTAGCTGAAGGCCCTCGTTCTAAAACGGAACGGAACGATTTCAAAACAGTCGGAATGTTCCCAGCCCTAGTGTACAGTACTTGGCGTGAAATTCAGGTGGCAACCCTAACCGAAGAGTTTGTCCTTTGTCATTGTTGTTTTTTTACGAACTGGCTGGAGCTAGATTTTGGTTGCGAATGTGGAAATTCAAATGGAACCAAAAAGTCTGATCATGTTTTACAATCTTAGAATAAATGGTGATAATTCAAGTTGGAACCCCAAACCATACAGTCCGCCATATTTGCTTGCTTGTATAAGAAACTTGATTAATCACGAGAAAATTGGCTTCTTTAAGAATTAGGAAATGATTAAAGAAAATCGGATTCAGAAATCATGATTATTCAGATTTCTGCGATAATTTTTTTTCAGAATGGTTACAGTTTCTCCACTCGGCTCAGATTTAACTGTCTCCAGGATATCTGTAATCCCACTCAGTCCTGAGGCTCTGGCTAGGAAGGCCAGGTGATAACAGGGATTTTTTAATCCCCAATTTTAGACCTAAGACAACAACACTAAGTACACTCAAATGGCAGAACTTCTTAATTTTTTCAAATGATTAGAATGGGATCCAAAAAACTTGAATATGAAACGATATATTTGCCATTTTTTTGTGAATTTTATGTTGTTATAAAGTAAATTTATTTAAAGAATTTGAGCCGCGGCTTAAATTTAAGACGTGGCTCAAATATGGTTGGTTCCACTTAAAATTGTATTCAATGTTTTAAAATTTAAGCCGGCGCTCAATTAAAACCGGGTTTTGTCGGATTTGAGAGGCGGCTTAAATTCATTAAATTCGGACTCTATACATGCGCAAATGATGCGTTTTATGTTCATTGTACAATTTGAAATCATAACTTGAGTCTAACAGTCGTCTTCCTATTCCACAGTTATATGGATCCTACTGTACATTGTTAAATGCTTGTTTTCAAAGTTTCTTTTTTATTCTAACCTTATCTTCAATTCATAAATCAATGAAAACAATTTAAATTTCGGGTTAAAAATTACATTTCTGAGAAAGTGATTTAGCTAAGGTTTAATAAAGAAAATGAATTTTGTGAAATCATCGGAAGACTGCTACTCCCCAATTCTACCCTGCTCCTTCCCCCCCCCCTCCCTCCTTGAAACTTAAAGGATGAGACAGTAAAAAATAAATATCAGGATCCCTAGGTTAAATTTAATATTCTGACTCAATTATAATCTTTTAAATACTTATATATAATCTTATCTAATGATTTAAATTGGCCAAGAAAGAAAAAAGTTTACAGTTGCAGAGCATCATGAATGCCAGGAAACAGACCGTATAAAATTCCGTACAGTCGTCTCTGAAGTCTCTTCTTTTGTGGGTAACCCTGTTTATTGGAATGAGTACGTACTACTTATATTGTTTATTCTGAACAAGAACTTAAACAAATATTTGAAGTTTCAAGGAAAATTAGCAAGTGGAAGTTTGAAGGGAATACGTCGTCATTCTAATATTTTAAAGGGAGGTGTGAGCTTAATTTTCAGCGAATTTTAAACATTAAAATTTAAATACACGCAGGGTTACCCAGAATTAGGGGTTAAGATGTAAATAGCTCCAAACTCAAAATTAGGCTAATCATGTCTTTTTTTCCCCCTGTTTCTGTGAAACAATTTCTTAGCAAAAATGTTGATTTTTATAGTTTTTAGAAATCCAAGAACATAAATTGTTACCAGAAAAACAAAATTTCTAATTTCTCTAGGATGGAGGAGGAGGGGTTGAAGCAGCTGGTTTACTACGAGGAGAGTAAGCTGATGGAGAAGAAGAAGAAGAAGATGGAGAAAGAAGATAGAATTAGAAAAACTAGAGAGAAAGCCAAAAGAAATGCGTAAAACATTATAGAATAAGAAAAATAATTTAAATTTGAAAAATAAATCTGAATATATAAATTTGTATTTAATTGTTTCATAAAAAACGTTGCACTTTTTAATGTTCGTAAAAAAATTCTTGTGAAAAAGCGTGTTCGTGAGGTTAGAATAAATTCTAATCTGCAGATTATAGTATAATTATCAATCGGGGTTAATTTATTTTAATAAAACTAATAAGTTTTACCAGAGCTAAAAACTTAAGATAGCCTTATCAAGATCACTTAATCTGATTATCTAATTTACAAACTTTTGATTTTCTTCTTATAATCCTCTTTTTTGTATATTTCTACTGTATAAAAGTTACGTTTGATATCAATTACAGATACAATGCTATATCGATGGACTAATATCCGATTGAATTAAAGTCAGCTGTTCACAAGCCGGCTTTTAGAGCATTTAAAAAAATTTAATCTTGTTAATATGAAATTATTAAAAAACATATTTTAGGACCATTGTCATTTTGAACGTTAGTCTTAATAAACATTAATCCAAAACTTACATTCGTTCAATCTATGTTTAGTTCAGTTGATATGACACCATCAACACCAGAAATCAAAACTGGTTTTTCAAAAGATAAAGAGTACATCTTTACATGACACGCTGATTGGTTGAATTTTATACTTCTTTCTTGAATATCGAATGCGTTTAAAATAATCCTGGGTTTAGTAAAACCAGGAGTTTAAGCATTAATCTTTATATCCACAATTCTAAAGTTTTCAGCTCTGACCTATCTAAAAAAATAGTTGGTGAACGTAGAAAAATAAACATTATTGATTTGTCCCAAATTTTACTTAAATTCATCTTTTTAAACTGCCTTTCATTCTTCGCGATCACTCCCTCCATAAGTAAATCTCAAAACTCAATCTAAAGTTGTTTTAATGTCTGTTTCCAAGCAAATTTTTTGCGACATGTTTGATTTTTGCAAACATAAAAGGAGTGCCTTTGCCAGAGAGGATGTATTTCAGTAAAAATATTGCATTGATGGGCGGGGCCGGGGGGGGGGGGTTCACATAGAGTGTAGATAAAATTTATTTAAAATGATCGAAAATGTTTTAAAATGCCTAGAGTCGACCATGATGATAATATGATGTATGTAATATGTATCGCTGTGAACTAAATAAAGAGAATGTGACATGTATGAGACATATTACTGGTACGAAAGTATAAGGAAAACAATGGTTTATCAGATTACATATTAGAATTTGAAAACATTTTTGTTCTTTAGAATAGTTATTAAATAACAGGAGATATCTTTAAACACATACAGTGAATCCCAGATATATGAATACATAGCAAGAGTTGTTTATAATGTCGTATTACCTATTTAAGATCAAATGCCGCGGAGAAAATGAATTTAATATTAATAAATCAATTGCATACATATTTCAGGGCTATTAATTTACCTTGAATTAGAAATAAAAAGAAGTTTCTTTAGAATTATCAAAAAACTTATGACGGTCTCTGTATTCATATATCTGGGATTGACTGTATAAGAATTACAATCTTCTGTACAATTTACAAGCTTGACAGCTTATTGGATGAAAAGAAAACTGAACAGTAACCTTGTAGTTGGAAAAAACTTAAATAGAAAATCGTCTTGATTGTAGTGATTTAAACGCGAACCACAAAAAAGATGTGTACTAATGTGAATAGATATAGAATTATTGATCCCTGTACGCCTGACAGATGCAGTCAGGCAGGCTTAGGTCGTATCATGCAGTTGTATATATAAATATATATTTAAATAAAATATATATATCTATTTATATATATTGTACTATCTATATAAGATATTTACCGTTACCCAACCAAGGTTACAGCGTATGCTCTGTGCAGTCTTTCCCTAAAACAATAGGTGGCAACAGAGAAATGGACCAATTATACACGACGTCACAAGTGTCAAATATAACAAGGAAAACGAAATTTTGTCACATTAGTTTACATGTATTTCAAGATTAAATAAAAAAATGTAAAAACAGAAAATAAAGTACACATAAAATTGCACTTATTTTACTGTAAGATAAGCACTTTTTTCTAAAATTATCACTATTTTTAATAACTGAATTTTTAACACAAAAACTGAATTGACACATGTGACGTCAAAATACAGCTGTACTGAGAGTGTAAAATTTCTACTTTGCCATCTATTGCACTAGAATCTATTTGCCTAAAACTAAATAAATTGCACGCCTAATTTGGAGGATTTCACAGTTATAGTGGATATTATTAAAAATATTTCTAAATCAAAATACAGAGGAATTGCGTTTAACATTTGACTGGAAGCTAGACCAGAGGAGAAGGTCAAATTTATGCGACATAACGTTGGAGTATGATGGAATAGAAGGGAGATATAACTGACGCGGACCGCCCAACCATATGATTATACATGCTTTGCAGACGGGTACTCCATTTGTACAAGAAATATTTGTCTGGTGTACAATTACCGCGAATACAATAACCTATTCTGCATATTTCTTAACAAATGTAGTACCCGTCTGCAAGGCATGCATAACCATATGGTAGGAGGGGCCGTGTCAGTTGTATCTCCCTTCTATTCCATACTCCTTGGACATAACGATACGAATTGTGACTTTGTAACTCCTTCAGCTTTGATTGTACGCAAAAATATTGGAAACGAAATTTTATTTAGTTTCAGTTTCACATAAAAATTCTAAATATTTTTCTTCTTCTCAATAGCTCTTCAATTAGATAAGATATGATTAAAACCATCAAAGATGTCTATCTTCATGTAATTAACTATAGATTCACGTGAATTCAACTAAAAATTCAAAAATGTAAAAAATTCATTTTCCCTACCTCAGTTTTAAGAAGCCAGCTGTGTGCCATGAATCATGAAAAGCCGGGAGCTGCCGACCATAGCAGTGTTGATCGGGATGTATTGTTCGAGCGGATCCTATCCACCTGTAGGACTGAGTCCTATTAGCTACTTACTTTTAGTAATCGGTTTATTCAAATTCATGAATATACAAAATTATGTTTTCTTTACCCCAGGTTTGTGGAACGGATTGCATCAAACTACTTCTTTTAGACAGGGTTACCCACAAAGGATGAGACTGTAAAGACGACAAGAAATTCTTAAAATATGACAATACCAAGGTTAAATTACGTATTCTTGCCTTAGATATTGTAATCTAATGGCTTATTCAAATGATTTTTCAAAGAAAATCCTTCTTATCCTTTGAGGGTAACCCTGTATCAGAGAGTTAAACGATTTTTCGTTAATGTATAAGGGATATAGTCCCATTAATGTAATGTGGATATAGTCCCATTAATGTAATGTGGATATAGTCCCATTAATGTATCGTGGATATAGTCCCATTAATGTATAGTGGATATAGTCCCATTAATGTATAGTGGATGTAGTCCCATTAATGTATAGTGGAAATAGTACCATTAATGTATAGTGGATGTAGTCACATTAATGTATAGTGGAAATAGTACCATTAATGTATAGTGGATAGTGTCACATTAATGTATAGTGGATATAGTCCCATTAATGTATAGTGGATATAGTCCCATTAATGTAAAGTGGATATAGTTCCATTAATATATAGTGGATATAGTCCCATTAATGTACACTGGATATAGTCCCATAAATATATATAGGGGATATAGTCCCATTAACGTATAGTGGATATAGTCCCATTAATGTATAGTGGATATAGTCCCATTAACATATAGTGGATATAGTCCCATTAATGTATAGTGGATATAGTCCCATTAATATATAGTGGATAAAGTCCCATTAATATATAGTGGATATAGTCCCATTAATGTATAGTGGATATAGCCCCATTAATATATAGTGAATATAGTCCCATTAATGTATAGTGGATATAGTCCCATTAATATATAGTGGATATAGTCCCATTAATGTAATGTGCAGATATGATCACATTAATATATAGTGGATATAATCCCATTAATGTAATGTGCAGATATAATCACATTAATATATAGTGGATATAGTCCCATTAATGTATAGTGGATATATTCCCATTAATGTATAGTGGATATAGTCCCATTAATGTAATGTGCAGATATAATCACATTAATATATAGTGGATATAGTCCCATTAATGTATAGTGGATATAGTCCCATTAATGTATAGTGGATATATTCCCATTAATGTATAGTGGATATAGTCCCATTAATGTATAGTGGATATAGTCCCATTAATGTATAGTGGATATAGTCCCATTAATGTAATGTGCAGATATAATCACATTAATATATAGTATAGTTTTCATTTATATATATTGTATAATTGTATATATAATGTATATTGTATATATATAGTATATTATATTAATATATAGTATATTATGTAAATATATAGTCTATTACCAATAGTGCTAACCTAACTCCTAATCCCATTGTATAATATTTAATTTAAAGATAGATAGAAGGTATAGATATTAGATAAAGCATTGAAAGGGAAAATATATGAAATTATTTTGAACGTAAACACAAAAAGTTGAAATTTGAAAAGTAAAAAATAACAAGATTAAATCAAATCAGAAATAGATTTTATCACTTTACAATTAAAATATTTTTTTTTATAGTTTTTAAGTTCAATGCAGGTAGAGAGTGTATTTAGCCCTCGGCGCATTTTGTATTTTATAGTTTAAGTTCAGTTCAACGCCTGAGATCCTTGAGAGCGCCTGAGCGCAAACAGTGAACGTAGCTGTGTGTACAGTTTCTGTTTTTGTGATTTCATTTCGCGAATTTTAAAGATTTAAAACGTGTTTTGTGATTTAATGTGAAAATTTGTATATGATGTGAAAATTCTTTTATAAGATTCTTCAACGTATGATAAATCACGACTGAGTTCCACAACATAAAAGTACATAACCCAAGGAAAAGGTTGAGGGGGGGGGGAGGGGTAGCATGGTAGTTGAACATTTGACGTTCCATGAAAAAAACTGTTTGGGAGCGTATTTATTTTACTTAATTTTTTCTAAAATATTTTCAGAAATATTATTTGTCCATTGATACAGCACTTTCTAGATATTTTTAATGACTTTTATTTAAAATATATTAACTTTATTTTAATTTGTATTACTAGATTTTTCGTTATGCTTGATTGACGTGGATATAATATATACTGAACAAAAAAGACGGAAACTGTAGTCATTGTGCTATTTGTTTGACCATGACCAACATAAAAGATTGAAGTTTAAGAAGCCCGTGTTTTTCAAACTTTGTACAGTTGAGGCGCAATTGGGATATTTTATGGGGGGGGGGCGGTTGATAATTTTAACTTATAGACTCAAACTTTATCCATTATGATGCGTGTTCTAGAGGTTGGGTAACCTTAAAAAGTCAAAGGAGGGTAAGCATTTATTGTAGAAAGGGTCCTTGAAGGTTGTTATTGTTGTAACCAGCTGAAGGGCCCGGCATTGCCCGTGGAAAAAAAATTTTGAAAAAAAAAATATATTTTCGATTTTTTAACCTGTAACCCATGAGTACCCACAAAAAAATTCAGCCCAATCGGTCCAGCCGTTTGGCCGGCTATATGCAACATATATATAATATATATACGAATGTCTCGTTTTATTACATAAAGTTACCAATATATGTTGTTTCTAGTTCACGGAGCGTAAACTAGAAACTGCAATAAACATTATTTTCATGAAGTTTCTTAATTCATTTTTCTTGTGTTGAAGGTTCAATGTGTACTCTGTATCAGTGGAACAAAGTACAAAAAGTACATTTATGTACACTTTGGAGTGCACATTATTTCAATAACAAAACAGTAGTTTGCCTTATATTCTTCCAACGGTCCAAGAATTACACCTCTGTCGTTTAAATACAAATGCCCCATTTTGAAAACTGATTATTTTCAATGGGGATTTCTTATTTTTTAAGTAATTGTGAACAGTTCCTTTAAAAATAAGAAAAACTGATGGCTAAATAATAAATATTAAAGGAAACGATGAATTGAAATGAAAATATTTTCAATTGAACTTCCGCTTTCTTTCATGAGATTGTTGTTAAATTAATTTGTTTTCAATGATTCACGGGCCACGGGGGGGGGGAGGTACAAAGTAGTGCATTCATAGTGCATGAACTATTGTGAGAGGTGCGGCCCTGAATCCGTTTTTGATGAATTTAAAGATTTAAATGTACATTAAAAACTAAATTATCCGGCGTTTTTCATGGTATTTACAGAAATCTCTCTTGTGTCAATATATTGGGTAAACTTGCATAAAAGTCTAATATTTGTTATTGAAGTTATAATTATACGTTATCTACAGGGTTACCCACAAAGCTGGAGACTTCAGAGACGAAGCTATGCTGAATTTATAAAATCTTTTTCTTTATAATTATGATTCCCAGCTACTTTATACTTGATCTGCTAAATTATCAAATATGGCCGTTAACAGATTGTATTTAGAGTAGAAAACGTAATTTAACTTATATGAGTTACAGGTCGTCTTTACAGTTTCAATCTGTACAATCTGTACAAGGGTACAATCTGTATATTCTGCCGGTTTGCCTTTTATAAAAACCCAATATTTTTATCAGTCTTTAAGTTACTTTTTGTAAGAATTATCTTAAAATTTATCATCAATGCATAAGTATTTGAATTATTATGGAAAAAATGTTCCTAATTTCGATACTTATTAGGTAAATCCGATGGGATACGGAAACTGACCAAGATGAATCCAACCTCAAGGGAATTGTACCTGATTATCGAGTAGTTTAAAACAAAATATCGAGTAGTTTCAACTCTCCGCGTGTTTTTGCATTTTTATTTGCTCCCCATAAAAACTCCATCTATCTCCAACCAACTCCACCCAACCTAACCCTGTTGAAGTATGGGATACAATTTTAGACTAGAAAACGCATAGGTCAGTTTTCTCTAGGTTGGATGAGCAGGTACCGACACCAACCTTGGTACCGCAAATAAACATTTCTTCTGTAAAATTACAGATAAGTTTGCTTAAATTCAGTCACCTGTTTTTGAATTATATCATTATATTTAAAACAAAACAAAGTTCAATTGATCTTTCTTTTAATTGAATTTTTTATTCAAACATTACAATAATTACACACAGTGTGTCCCGCGAAACATGACAGTTGGCGAATAGTTTTTAATGTCTTCTTCTACATACTGTATTAGATATTAAAGACTTTTTGCAGTTTATTTTGTTAACAAAATCTTTTACTCAAATATGTTTTACTTTGAAATCAATTTTACTATAAAATGACTGCCATTTTATATTTCTTATTAATGATTATGGAAGAAGACATTTAAAACTATTCACCAACTGTCATGTTTCGTGGGACACCCTGTAGAATAAGCAAAATAAATTGTTAAAAACTCAGTTCAATTTGTTTGAATGAAAAAATATCGACAATCTGATCCTAAAAATTTAAATAGATTAAAAAAATAACAATCAGTGTTTTTTGTTTTGTTCTTGTGCTGGTACAGAATCCGAAATGTTTGTTTAACACTGACTCAATAATAAACATCTAGCACCTACATCAGAAATCATAGATAATTTGCTGATACAAAAATTTTTGTCTGAGATCCATTGTATGATGAATCATTGAGAGAAAAACGGTAAATGTGAACACTATGGTTGGGTCGCCTTCATTCACTCTTTTAATCATGAAATTTTGCCAAAACTTTGTAATTTGTAATTGATTAAATTTTAGATATGTGCCCTCACAGTTTTAGAATAAATCAGTTCTAACAATTAAAAATTACAAAACAAAGTTTAAACCACGAACGTAGACAGTCAGAGGCGGCTTATGGGGGAGAAAGGGGATCGTCCCATAAAAATAGAAATCTTTATATAGTGGATATAGTCCCATTAATGTATAGTGGATATAGTCCCATTAATGTATAGTGGATATAGTCCCANAAAATTTCGGCGCGCTTCGCGTGCAATACTTATTATTCCCCCCCCCCTCTGGAAAATATCAAAAGCCGCCCCTGCAAAGACTATAATTATTTTAACATTTTTACACAACATTCAGCTATCTTATAAATTACTAATTAATGTTACTAATAATTTATACTTTAAAATTATTTATTTCAGAAACGAAATATGGCTGAAAGAGTCAACTTTAATGGACGAGACTACTTGACAAAATTGTGAGAAAAAATGTCAGAAAAAGTGACAACAGGGTTTTCCAACCCTGGGTTTGCAACCGAAAACAATGCTCGGAAAAGAGCGGACAAGGAGGAGGAGGTTCAGTCTAGTTCTCCAGGTACCTCTAGAGTAGGATTCGGAGATGGTTCTAGACTGGAACAGGATCAGTTAAGTTCTACAGGTTCCTCTAGAGTAGGATCTGGAGATGGTTCTAGACTGGAGCAGGATCAGTCTAGTTCTCCAGGTACCTCTAGAGCAGGATCCGGAGAAGGTTGTAGCCTTAAACTATCCAACCCGGACAACCAGGATGATAACCATGTACAGGATTGCTTTCGACTTTAATTATTCTTATTCTCTAATAAAAATCAATGATGTTTAAATTTTTGCTATTTGTGCTTTTTTAAAGCTGGATAAAACATTAAAAACATTTGAAAAATTGAGTGATTCCCCCCAAAAAAAGTATTTTTCTAAACATAAAATAAAATTTTTCACATTTTATTATTAATAGTTGGATAAAAGTTGAATAATTGCTGTAGAACATCCAACTAAGAAGTCAAGTTAGTCCTGAAAATTTATCAGAAGACAGTGAACTAGGTAAAACTTATTTAAAATTTATTCTAAAAAGCGCGTTGTGCAAATTGTAGGACGGTCGACATTATATTACATGATATTACATGATATTACATGATATTTCATGATATTCTATGATATTATATGATATTACTTGATATTACATGATATTAAATGATATTACATGATATTGCATGATATTACATGATATTACATGATATTACATGATATTACATTGAAGACAAAAAGTGCAGGGTTTTTAAAAAAGAATAAGACTTCAGAGATGACTGTCAGAAATTATTCAGTCATTTCCCTTACATTCATTCTGCCAAATTATTAGAGGAATAACTTTACAAAATCCAAAGAATATTTTTAATGTTTCAGAGAACTGTGGACCCCCCTGCTGTAGTTTGCCAGGTTTGAATGTGTTTAGAAATCCCAAATGGTTTCTGGTGCTTCTCAGTTTTGCAGCTTTCATTCAAGGTGTGTAGACTATGAGACTGTACACTGTACAGTACAGTGTTATATAAAGTGTGCATAGTTAAAAATACAACTCGAAATATTTTTTAAAATTTTCAACATTGTCTGTATGAAGTTTTGATAAAATTGAATTACTAAAACCATCAAGTGATAGGTTAGATTTTTTTTTTTTTTTGGGGGGGGGTGTGAGGGTATTAGTGGCGCAAATAAGGTGGGGGATAACCTGATTTTGCCGCCCCTCCCTTGACCTCTATCATGATCATGATGGTGGAGTGTGGACCAGCTTTTATTAAATTATTATTATTTATTAAAGAAAAAAATACTGAATTTCTTTCTAATTTCTCTTTTTTAATTTGAAGAAAGTCTGATTTTAACCAAATTTTGGCAGATTTTTAAATTAAGGAGCTTACATTCGCTTGAAATTCTTATTTTTAAAAATCCCTGTATCTTTGCAACGTAATGGTGTAAATATTTTATATTTCAAACTATTTGATCTAGTCTAAGTTATCAAATTGATCTGCCACATCAGGTTGTAAAGATTTAAGGACAGGAAAATTAGCGTTAGAGAAGAGTAATCAGTTCCTTAGAATGACTGTTAGTCGGATCTAAACCCTACTATTTATGTAACTATTAACTAGGGAACATATATAGTTTTTTAGCGTTGTGTAAATACCCCCTCCCCCATATACCGTTGTTGTTGCAACAGAATAAAGGGGGTCATACAGTACGTCTGGGGTAATAGACTGCCCTGGCTAAAAGCAGGTTTAAAGGAAGTGTTACCAAATAATGCTCTATATACATGACTAAATTACCATTCGGTTTTTAGACACTGCTTATATTTCTCAGATACATACTCAGGCATGATGTTATTATTATCATTATTATTATAAAGATTTATTCACACACAAAGATATAAATACATATATAAATGGTGTAGTTTAAATTTGTTTAAATAAATTTTTGAAAATACAGGTTTCCAAAAGAAAAGAGAAAAATATGCAAAATTATGCACAAATAGACAACATTGATCACTACTCATTATATAACATATTTATCATTTCAGTTATTACGTAATCATTGAATCCTTCAACATATAAATTATTCGTTCTTGTATTTAAAAGTTCTTGTAAAACCGGAACTTTCCATGCATGGTCCAATGGGACATCAAAATATTTCATTTGATTCTTAACTAACATTTTACAAAGATCCGAAGGATTTACACCTTATTTGTAACATTATTTTTTTCATGTTCATTCCTTTTAAGAAAGACCAGAATTAGATCATTTTTAAAGATTATAAACAGTTGTGCTCAGAAAAAAATGATAAATAAATATAATGAATTATTTTTTTGATCTTGACCTCTATGTATGTTGAGACATTTCCAAGGCTCATTTAGATACATCTAAAACTCTGTTTTGTAGAACATTTATGTAAACGTTCTAAAATATTGCAATGTAAGCCTGTATTAATAACTTAACTTAATATTGATAACTAGTTTTCATGCAATTAAAAAATCTGTTGCATCTCCGTGTTGCTATTCTAAGGGACGTATTTGAAAATAAATATGAAGTAACAAAATCTTCATAATTTTCTGATGATATTTTTTTAAACATCATCGAGCAGGGGGGTAAGAGACCATGTGGTTTTGACTCTTCCAGAAGCTTCATTTTTAGTACTTCTTTTTCAACTTTTAATTGTTGCGCAATCGGTCAGTCTTTGCGATGAAAATTAATAATAAAAATTTTGCGGATTTGCATTCTTGTTTACGTGAATTTTCTAAATTTGTGGAGACATCTTTTTTGTAATTCCGAGCATCAGTAAACCTTTCCTGTGGTCATGTTAGGTCCCACACAAAATTGGGACCAGATCGGTTCAGATGGTTGGACGCTTATTGGATAGAAACAAACAGACAGACAAGCAAAATATACAGATAGATTACAATTTGATTCTTTTCTATTGGGCTCAGTTTTTTGAGAATTTCTTATAATCCGCGAAATGTTATAATTATTTCCTTTTTTCAGGTTTTGTAATCAATGGTTTGGTAAATGTCGTCATTACAAGTATAGAGAGAAGATTCGGGTTACAGAGTACACAAACAGGGCTTATAGCGTCATCATACGATATAGGTATATATTTCAATATTTCCCCTAAATTCCGAGGTGCCTAACTGATCTTGCCTAACCGATCCAATGTTTTGTAGAATGACGAATTGTATTGTTTTTTTTTAATCCAACAAAATCAAAGAACTATCCAGTATGCAACAAAATTTTCCAAGGTTCTACAAATTTCATTAATTTCTTATTTCTCTTTTTCTTTCTCACCTTATTAATCAAATCCACTTTATTCGTTATGTTACGTAAGAACAATTAATTACACGTACACTAATATGTAATTGCTGTATCAGACATAAAAGTATATTTTGGAGTTCTTCAAGTTTGAAACTAATTTTCCCTTTTATTCTTCTGATAACAAAAGTTTTGATAAAAATTAGTACTACAGTACATACCATGATAGAGAGAATACTTGATTAGATAAGTCGTCGTTGCATATATCAATACAATGAAGACGACTTTTGATTTAAAGTTTGATTTATATCAAGCTGTTAAACAGCATAGATACATAGAAGTCAGGAAAAGTTGTCAATTAAAAAATGCTTCTCTTTGATTACTTGTAAACTTGTTATTCTAAAAAAGCTGTTATTAATCAAAACTTTAATAAAACAGTCGTCTTCATTGTATTTATATAATCGCCTACCACAGTATTTGTTTTAATTTGAAAAATTGCATATTTTTGCAGGATCTTTGCTGGTTATGGTTCCTGTTTCTTATCTCGGGGGTAAATCAGGGTCTAGCAAACCAAGGTGAGTAAATAACTATAAATTTTGGAGTTAGGACAAAAACTGTTCAATTATCTATTAAAGTAAATGTACTTTTTTATATTTATTCATAAGAAATATGAGTAGAAACAGTATTTTTCAGTGAGACCTGTTCAACTGTGGAATATGAAGACGACATTTATACTCATGTTATGCCTTTAGATAGTCCAAAGAACCATTGAACTTAATAAGTTGGGGGACAAGCACCTGATAAAACTATTTCCTTTATATAACATACATCACATGCTCATAAGAATACTTAAATATCGTCTTCCACTCCGAGTTTGTTTGGGGTTCACTGTAGCATTCTGTTAATCACTGATTTAAAATAAGTTACTGTTATAATTATTTAATTTATATCGGCCAATTGTAATTAACTTTCATTTTCTAAATGGCTCCTTCCTTAAATTGTAAAATATATAGCAAAACTGAAAACTGTTGTTGTTAAAATTGCAAAACTATCTAGATGGATAGCAACAGGTCTGCTAGTCATGGGAATTGGTAGTCTCATCTGGAGTATACCTCACTTTACTACTCCCCCTTACTCCAGGTACACATATATATATATAATATATATATACCTCACTTTACTACTCCTCCTTACTCCAGGTACACATATATATATATACCTCACTTTACTACTCCCCCTTACTCCAGGTACACATATATATATATAATATATATATACCTCACTTTACTACTCCCCCCCTACTCCAGGTACATATATATAATATATATATATATGTACCTGACTTTACTACTCCCCCTTACTCCAGATACATATATATATTTATTTATTTTATTTAAAGAAGATCGCTGGGGTTGTTCCTGGCCCCAGGTAATCCAACCCATTAGCACGCCTGGGGTAGCCTGGTTACTCCGCTTAAGGCATGTACTTTTTTTAACCCTGAATGTAAGCGTACCCGGGTGCCGTATTATTAGAACCCGTAGTATTCTGTAACCCCGGGCCAACATCCTTATATATATATCTCATCACTTTACAACTCCTCCTTACTCCAGGTACAAATGTAACTCAAGTAAAGCTGAGAAAATTAATCCAATTTACATCTGTAAAACGTATTGCGAAGATCGCTCGTAATTTCTAAATATAATCTAAGGTTGGGAGGGGAGGAACAGGTACAGCTGTGCCCAGCAGGAGATGAGGAGGAGGACACATGCCAGCAGGACGGTAAATTATATTTTAGTATTTTTGATTTTGTCTTTTTTAAAAGAAATTCAATTTTTTCTATTTTTGAAATACAAATTTGAGTATACAGACACTTTGTAAGTCTGTAGCATTACTTTTCATCAGTAATTTACTTCTGTAATCTGTAATTGTGGTTGCTTTCTTTCTCAACTTTTCTTTACAAAGGTCTTTGCCACAAACTCTGATTTTCTAATCCCCATATCTTTGGATTCCAATGTCGTAGACCTTAGATATTTCAAACTATAAATTCTGTTCCATAAAATAACACAAATTTGAAATATCAAAGGTTTCCACCATCAGATTGCAACGATATAGGAATTTTAAATAGGAGTTTGTGGCAAAGACTCAGTTCCTTTACAAGATTCACTTGCTTTCTATTCTCCCATGATTGTTTTTCAGATCAAGGTTTACGGAGTTTAAATGCTCGGATAAGAAAAGCGATGGCAATTCATTCGAAATGTATAAGAAGTCTTTTCGAAAATTTAAATCACATTTAAATTTGTTAAATGAAGAATTTAATTTATCCGAAGTCAATAATAACAAATTTTTTTCATTTTCTTAAATAAAACTGATAATCTTTTTTTTTAAATATTTCAGATCTAAGAAAAAGATAAAATATAATTTTCTTGTTCAGGTTTGAATGGGTTGAATTTATATAGACTTGTTTTTATTCTGGGTCAACTTCTTCACGGAGCAGGTTATAGCTAGCAGCAATCTAATTTGGGAAATGGCCGCAATTCTCCCCCCCCCCCTCTCCAGAAAAAAGATAATTTTATGACTCTCTTTATTCTTTAAAGTCTTAAACAAAACAAAAAATACATTTCGCAATCGCATTATTATGCATTACAAAACTTTAAATTCCGCCTAATAATTTTATTCATTGATAACCACAAAATTCTGGAAATAGGAAGACGACTTTTAGAATCAAGTTATAACTTTAGAAAGTCCAAAGAACATGAGACACAGCAATTGTTCAGTGGAAACAGACCCATTTAACCATTTAGTGATTTAATAAGTGTCTAGTAAAACTATTAATGCTTTAACAATATTTGCTAATGTTGTCTTCTTATTCCATTGTGTTCTGGTTATCACTGTAAGTTTTTTCTTAAATATGTACACTAGATCCCACTTCTTTGAGATTTTTTAAAGAATAATATATTTATTAAGGTGCCTCTGCCCTTGTAACACTGGGAACAACCTTCCTGGATGAGAACGTCTCAGTAAAATCCTCTCCGCTGTACATCGCCATCTTCCAGACCTGGTTCGTAATAGGACCCGCCCTCGGATATGTCGTCGGAGGGTTCCTGCTTAATCTCCACACAGATCTGATCTCCGACTCCGGGCTGACTCCGGAGTCTAGTTTGTGGGTCGGAGCTTGGTGGCCCGGGTTCCTAGTTTCATTTATCCTGGCTTTCATCTGTTCTAGTTTACTATTCTGTTATCCACCAAGGTATTTATGGGATTTATTTTACCTGGTCACTATCGGTACTATCTTTGTCTGGATCCAGGTTTATTATGATAAGTTTTGATGATTAACTGTAAGTAGAAAAGCTGGAATGTTATATCTAGATTGTTGTTTATTTAAATTGTACGTTACAATGTAGCATTTTTTAAATTGTACGTTACAATGTAGCATTTTTATATGTACGTTACTTTGTAGCATTTTTTTATATGTACGTTACAATGTGGCATTTTACTCATTACAAAAGCCAAATCCATATAAAAACAGTTGCCTGCAGTTTTAGAAAATTTGTAAAAATCTAATAGAATTAAAGTGAAATTTCAAAAAGCATTGAAAGTCATTTTTTTTAAATTCCTTCTCCTAAGATGTTAGAACTCGTTTTTTATCAGTGTGAGTGTGAAAGGAAATGGACCGAAGAAGTCCAACGATGTTTTAAGTCGTCTTTCTTTGACCCAGCTGCCTGGATATCTCGGTCACCTGTTCACCAACCCAACCTACCTCTGCGTCACTATAGGGCAGGCCATGGACGGGTTGACCATCGCTGGTCTATCCGCATTCCTCCCCAAGTATCTAGAGCATCAGTTTAGTTTATCAAACGGATTCTCTGCTCAGCTTGGTAAGTCATTTTTTACTTGCTAATTTTCCTGATATTTTTAGCAGATTTTTTTAACTTATGAGAAGAAAGAGAAAGATTACTTGTTTAATATTAATGAGATTGATATTAGAAAAGAAAATTTTCTCGGAAAAAAATAATCTGGAAATCAAATATGCAAACATTGGACTTAATGTAGATTTTATATTTAAATGTTCATGCCAAATAAATAAAAATTAAATTTCTGTTTAGATTAAAATCCTTCATGTTTTCAAACAAAACCCCTTTTCCCTGAATAGTTATTGAAATTCACAAAAAGGAACCGACCAATTTTGCTTTTCTCACTGGGATGCAAAATCAAATCTAGAGAAGTTATGAGATCTTAAAGTCGTAGCAGTTGATTGGAGTGATTGTAATTTTATTTTGTAGTTGGATTGATTGCTGTGCCGGCGGGGGGTGGTGGGACTTTCTTTGGTGGTTGGTTGATCAAGAGATTAAAGTTAAATAGATCCAGGATTCTCTTCATGTGCTGCCTCTCCCAGGTGCTCTGCTTAATCCCTATCCTTCCCGGCTTCCTGCTCAACTGCGACAACTTGCCCTTCAACGGAGTTAATCAAGAAAAGTTGTTGAGTCTAACATCAAGGCAGGAAGACGACATTCACAAATTTTGGATTTGATACGTTTCCCATTTTTATTTGGGAACAATAGGATTGAATGAATTATGGGTCAGATTTGTTGAACTATTTCTTACAATGAACAATTCCGACATTGGATTGTATAAAGTCTAACGTTAATTGTAGCGAATTCTGCAATGAAGTTTTTATAAGATATGGTTAAATGTCGTCTTCCGTGTCAGGTCCTTTAACTCTAGTCGCACTGCCAGCCCTGATATCCTAGTATCCGAGTGTAATCTAGACTGCTCCTGTGATATTTCACACTTTGATCCTGTTTGCGGATCAGGGAGGCAACATAGTTCGAAATTTATAAATATTTAAGTGGTTAAGACATGTTCAGATTTAAATGAAGTGACCGGCAATGAACCATGAGTATGAAATTTTTTTAGGATTCATTTGAGACATATAAAACGTTTCCTCAATGTATAATTACTGAGTTTGAGTGAAAAGTTGACGTTCAAAGTCATGAATTTGGGTGAGTACGTCTTCAGAATCGGTTTTTTAAATTTTAAAAATTATTAAATAACGACTACGAAAAATAAAGTAAAAATTATTTCTCAAAATGAATTCGTCAATAAATCAATGTTAGAATCAGATTTCGTTTTCATCGTTATATTTATTGAATTTCTCATTTTCTATGAATATGTTCGCAGATTTCTAAAAATTCTTCAAATGTCGTCTTTTCAATAAAAATTCCAGAAAATCTGCAGAAAATCTTTTTAAATAATGAGAGATTATAGAAACTAATAATTGAATAAGATTATTTATTTTCGATGATAAGAGTTAATTTTTATTTGTTCAACCTGTTCCTAAACAACTAATTAGTTTAGTGTAGAATTTTGTTTACATTTTTTCGTCGTCTTTATTTAATAATTAAAAAAGGATTCTGAAAACGTACCCACCCAATTTTATGATTTTGAACGTCGACTTTGCGCTCAAATTAAGTAAATATACGTCGTAGAAACGTTTTATATGGCCCAAATGAATCCTAAAAAATTTGTCCACAATACTACATATTCAGTTCAACCATTATACATTGCCGGTCCTCCCTTTAATAGTGTTCACATTGGATACATAAAAATCTAGTATTCAAGATTACATATACAGTTAAACCCAGAATTTCGGAAAAATCGAAAGAATTTTTGAAATGTCGTCTTGACAATTTTTTAACGAGGTTTACCTCCGAGTAAGATATAAGAAGCCATATCTCGGTATATTGTAAGAATAAAGATTTGATCATTTGATGATTTTTGAATAACCTACACCGTTTTTTTTTTATAAAATTTGATTTTCTGAAATTAATACTTCTATGTTGAACTTTGATAGATGATGTTATGTACTTATCTCCCTGTTTGGCGGGCTGTACAACATTCTCTTCTAAGGCAGGAGGATTGAAAATTTTAACCCCCCTCTCCCTCTTTTTCAGAGTGGCTTTCTAAATTCAGAATTGTCAATTTTCATTCGCAAATCTACTGTCACTTTTGTAAAGAAACTGCAGTTAAAAGTTCTCAATTTTCCTATAGAAAAGCAAGGATATCTTTACGTTTTTGCTCAGGCTCTGACTCTAAATTTAAATCGACAGTCCATTTCAAACATTCATTGATTAATTTTGGAAGAAGAGAAAATCTATGAAGTTTTTGTCAAAAAGATAATTATAGCATTTTTTTTCAATTTTGTGGATTTAGGATAACTATACGGACTGTGCTTGCGTGCAGAACTCTGGCCACGTGTCCAGAATCAAATGTGAGAACAAGTGCTCCTACCTAGTCTCTATAATTGTCATCTTGGAAAGTTTTAATTATCAATTTTTGTTCATAAACATTTTAGAAAAAGTCTGAAAATAAGAATTGTTTTTAAAGTATTTTTTTATTAAAACTTGGTATTCTAGTTTATTATGATTTTTATCACGTTCTTCGCCAGCATGCCTGGAGTCGTGGCAACCTTAAGGTTAGTTTCTACACAGTTTAATATATATTTTTTTAATTCGGTCGAACCTTCATAATTGTCAATCTATTTGGAAAAGGGATTAAATCTTTGCCACAAACTCAAATTTTTAAATATCTTTGCAACCTGGTGATTAAAACCTTTGACATTTGACACTGCGAATTTTGTTAGATAAGAAAGTTTAAATTTGAAAACGATTTACACCAACAGGTTGCAAAGATAGAATTATTAGAAATTTCGAGATTGTCGCAAGAACTAAATTTCTTTGTTATATTCCTCATATATCTATATTTTCTTATTTCTTCAGGTTTTCAGCAACTACTCTTTCCTTTAGTAATAGACTTTAACGGGCCCTTCTCCAGACTTGGTCCAACAATTTAATTGTACAGGGTTACCCGAGAAGGCTGAGACTTTAAAAACTTTTGAACGATCTAATTGAGGTATTAAGCACGAATTCTGCATTAAATATAATAATCTATTAATGGTGAATTAAATGATTTAATAAAAAGATTAGCCGCTGCAAGAAACCATGAATTCAAGTAATAGACTTAATATATTCTCTATAACAGTCGTCTCTAATCTTTTGTGGGTAACCCTGGACTATCATTTTCTGTATTATCATTTTCACCTTCCTCCGTTAAAACATTTTAACTCGAACATACTTTTAAATTAGGTAAAACCGTTCCATGGAAACGTGTCATTATACTTGGAGCTAACCTTCTCGATTCATCATTGTACTTGAAGACAAATCTTTGCCGTAAAACTTGCCGGAGCTAGACTCACCAATTTAACCTTGTACCTGGAGTTAAACCAATCCTTGTTTAGAGCTGTATACCCTGATGAGAGATCTCTAGCTCTAGGAGTTCAATCTATTATAATCCTACTGTTTAGAGCTGTATACCCTGATGAGAGATCTCTAGCTCTAGGAGTTCAATCTATTATAATCCTACTGTTTAGAGCTGTATACCCTGATGAGAGATCTCTAGCTCTAGGAGTTCAATCTATTATAATCCTACTGTTTAGAGCTGTATACCCTGATGAGAGATCTCTAGCTCTAGGAGTTCAATCTATTATAATCCGATTGATCGGAACTATTCCTGGACCTGTTCTATTTGGATATGTCGTGGATAATGCTTGCATGCTTTGGGAGTCGGGATGTGGTGAGTTTATTTTTCAATTAACTGTTCATAACATGAAAAAAAAATCATCATTCCTTTTAACAAGCTGGTTTTTTGGTAAAAAGCAATTTTTGTTGGATCGCGCAAATTTAAAATCCTTTTTATGCCGTAAATGAAACATTGTTGATTTACGTTTGTTGATTGGTACTATTTATATATGTTAAAGTCATATTCATTTTTTTATAAAAAGAATAATGTTCCAAATCAATGTTTTTTTATGAATATTCTTAAAAGTAGAATAAGAATAATACCAGCTCTCAAGGTTTAAATCATGATCCAAACCGAATCTTATTTTTAAATAAAGGAACATTCCTTTCATGCATTTTACCTTATTATTTATCTTAAAATAGGAATAGTTTAAAAAGCGAAGATGGCAATGCCTTACGGTATCCTTGAAACCTTTATCTGAACTCTGTGGATGATGTTATCGTTTTTCTAGGTTTAAGTATTCAATTCGGATAATTCCTACATTTTTTTCCTGCAGTAGAAATGCGCAAGTCACTTTTACATTTATTATTTATCGTTACCGGTACCGTTGTGAATCGGGCATTGGCATATGTCACACTTACAGTCTCTTTAAGATACGTTTCTTCTTAAGGATACTGCAGACGTGATATCATATTCCCCTCTAATTCATAACGACACCCTATCAACCTTTATTCGAGCTGACAGGAGGAAGATATTTTCGTTTTTCATCAGGAAAAGTGTTGATTTCTGAACATTTCCTTCTTTTTCTCCTGCTGCACAAAAACGCAAGTCACTTTAATAGAGAACCGCAGTCAAATATAATGAATTTTAAGATAAAAAAGGGAATAGCTCCATCATTTTTTCAAACAAATTTACACGCCATTCTATAAATGAAGGATTACTTAAAAAGACAACTTCCCCGTAATGAGAAAACTGAATTTGTCAATTTTTGATAATATGTTATTTCAGATGATTCTAAATCTTGTGTTATCTACGACAACAACCAGTTGTCCCTCTCCATGCTAGGGATCGTCCTCGTCGCCAAGATCATCTCCATCATCTTCTACGGTCTCGGGATCCTCGCAAGCACCAGGTCCTCGGTTCTTGACCTCATGGAGGCTGAAATTGTGAAGGTCAACGTGAAACAGACTCAGAGCTGTGATACTGTTACATCAGGGGTTAGTAATGAGGAGTAAGGCTCTAATAAAGAATAAAAACAATTTGGGTGAACTCCGAAGATCAAACAATATTTACAGTTTAGTTAAACTTCAAACTTAAAAGCCGTTCAAGCATTCAAATTGAAATCCAAAGCTACAGAAGTAATTATAGCAGTCTGTTTTAACTCTCGCCCTAAAAGACTAAAACAACAAAGTTAGTTTCCAAACCTAGAAGAGTAAGTAGCAAACATATTAAACTCCAAACTTAGAGTAGCAATGAGTGCTGGAGCAATAGCAATCATATCAAACTCCAAACCTAAAGGAGTAATAGGAATCATATCAAACTCCAAACCTAAAGGAGTAATAGCAATCATATCAAATTCCAAACCAAAAGGAGTAATAGCAATCAGATCAAACTCTAAACCTAGAGGAGAAATAGCAATCAGATCAAACTCCAAACCTAAAGGAGTAATAGCAATCAGATCAAACTCTAAACCTAGAGGAGAAATAGCAATCAGATCAAACTCTAAGCCTAGAGGATTTAAAACAATTACAATGATTACGATGAATTAGATTTGAAACCAATCGGCTCGGTCGTTTCAGTGTAAATTAGAAAGAAACAGAGAGATGCCAAAATAGATATTACCCCCGTTGATGAAAAACCTATAACGTAATATAATTTAAACATGAAACAACCATGAAATAAAACAAATGAATCCAAAAATTAAAAATATTTTTTATCGTTTCTTAACTTTTGATTAAGTATAACTGACCCACATATCTTTAATTTTGTTGACGAGAAGGTTTGGCCTGTAAACCTTTTTTTTCTAGAAGAATATGAGAATTGATGCAATAAGTTAAATAAGATGTACAAATTATTTTTTCCTTCATCCTGCTTAACAGTCATTTTATATATTTTTGTTTCTATACAATTGTAAAGTACTGTTTTAGTACACGTAAACAGTTGTGAAGTACTGTTAAAGTACCCTTAAACAGTTGTGAAGTACTGTTTTAGCACATTTATACAGTTGTTAAGTACTGTTTTAGTACATTTATACAGTTGTGAAGTACTGGTTTAGTACACTTATACTGGTGTGAAGTACTGTTTTAGTACACTTATACAGTTGTGAAGTACTGGTTTAGTACACTTTTACAGTTGTGAAGTACTGTTTTAGTACACTTATGCTGTTACAAAGTACTGTTTTAGTACACTTGTATTATACTGTTTTACAGTGGTAAATTACTATTTTTAAACGACATTTTAATGATTTTAATAGAACCCAATTTTTTTACGTTTGACATATAATCTCATTAATCTATGCTTTTTCATGCAATGCTCATTTTTTTACCGACACAAACGATATAATTTTGTTTACAATTCATTCTTTTACAACTTATGTGATATGGAATTATTATTTGTAATGGCCTATAGTAACACTAACGGATGTCGTCTCTTAATCCTATATATATTAAGAATTATATTTTACTCTATCTGCTGCTTGAATTATAAAGACGACATACTATTCTAATAGTACTGTACAGTGTACAGTGTATGTATGTATGTACAGGGTTACCCACAATGGAGAAGACTTAAAAAACTACAGTCCGAAATTTATACGTTTTATTTCTTTACACACGGGCAGCCGTAGTACATTTGAATTTCCGAGCCGGGTCAACCTTTTCATTCCAAGTTTGTACTGTATATATCTCTATGGACAGGACTAGCCGGTGCAACAAGGTAGACGCGGTCAGACTTTATGCTTCATATAGGTTGAATTTACTTTTACTAAAGGGGCAGATTTGCGTGTACATTTACCATTACCTACAACTGTATATTCATTATTTTTCTGCTAACTTAATATCATTCAATAAGCCATAAATTAACTATAATTTAAGGCAGAAGAATATATTAGAGCTATAGGTCGTCTTTATAGTCACTTCATTTGTGGGTTACACTGTATTAAACCCCTGTGCAATTAGTTGTTTAAGATTTGACAAACTATTTAACAGTATTTGTTACATAAATGATATTGAAAATATATGTATTGTATAAGAAAATGATAATTATAATAAATATTTAAAACTAAACATTCTATCAGAAATACTGGTTCAACCTTGTGTTTATTCAAAAGAATTGAGTTTTTGCCAAAAACTCTGATTTTGTAATTCCTATATCTTTGTAACCCATTGCCGTTGACCTTTGATAGTAAAAATTTGTTAATTCAGTAAGATTAAATGATTTAAGTTTGAAAGTTGCGAAGATATTAAGTTTTATGTTTTTACTATTTTTATTTCGATTTTACATTTAGTGACAGGAGAATTAAAAAGTTATTGGCAATATATGATAATGAGAAATAAAATTTTAAAAACTTGCAAAATTGTTTATTTTTTAGTTGGCACATATGGAAAAGACCAATATTCCTTCTCATAAGCTAATTTTAATATTACTTTTTTGTTTTTTATTGTTTTGTAAATGGTTTTGCAATTATTAAACCTTTTTCCACACTTTGTACAATACTATAAAATTTTGCAAAATGAAGATTCAACTTTATAAATAACATGTTTTTATTTCAATTTTTTATGATATTTTCATAAATCAGTTTTTTGTAAAGTAAGAAAATTATTAATTTCACTCTTTCTGCCAAATTTAATGTTTAGTGAAAGATGAAGATCTAACTTTGAAAAGAAACAGGGTTTTTTCCAAGTCCATTGAAAACTTATTATCAGATAATAAAATTAAAAAAACTAAATAACTGTTCTTTTTAAGAGATATCGGCAAAACTCGATTGAAAACTTATCAATTTATAAACTATATACAAATGTGGCGAAAGATAATCGATGACTATATGTTGTAATATCTGAATGGTTTGTTTAAAATTAAATCGATTTTTTTACGGTCTAAGTCGTATGTTGCAATTTTCTCAATTTGTATGAACGCTAAGTTATTTGGTATGAGACGTCTTTAACAATTTTCTCCTTATAGACGCAGCAGATAGAAGTAAGATTAGTAGCGATCAAAAGCGCTTTTTTATCGCATTAAGCCTGTACCCCCTTTCATTTTTCGCAAACACTCCCTTTAAGGTGGAGATTAAATTTCAATGATTTTTTTTTTGAAAAGCCAAAAATATTAATATCAAGATTGGTTGAAAATAAGTATTAAAATAAAAGTATTTCTTATCAAATTACAGAGCGAAGCTTTCAGTGTTGATTATAAATATTAATCTCTGTTTTTCTTCTTTTATATATTTAAACAATTTTAAACCCCTCTAGGACTGAACTTATACTTAAAAGATTTGACTTTAAAAGCAAATTAATAAACAACTAGATTCAGTATTTCTAATTCTTAAGAAATTCTTAATCTGATTCTGTTCCAGTTTTATCTGATGAAATGCTTAGACCGGTTTACCTCCACTAGGTACATCATTGCCAGCATGATGGGTTTCTACATGATAATCCAACTAGCACTGTTACCTTCTCAAATTTATTCAGGTGCCAGTAGATTGTGTCACATTTGTATACACAAACCCGTCTTAAAAGCTTATATACCTAAAAGAAAAACAATTCAAGAAAAATCGGCAGTGCTGCAGCCCAAACAAAAACAAACCTAAAATTTTGGCGAAAAGTAATGACTCTTAGGTCTTAGTGAAATTATACATTAATCATATTAGGTTACATCTCAAAGGCAGATTCTCAAACTCAGTCTCTGGTTTATACTTCAAAGACAGTTTCGGAAATATGAACAGTTAACATTACAGAGACATGCCCAAGTGAACACTGTAAAGAAAGATTTAAAGAATATCCCCAAAAGTTGATGCAGTAGAAGTAATCTCTTCCCTTGATCAAGTTTCCACTTTCAAAGTAGTTTTCATGATATGACTAAAGTCTGCAGTAAAAGGCCTTCTCAAGTAAGCAGTTCAATGGCAGGCTTTGAGAAACCTGAAGGAATCACAAACTACTCCGAGAAACCTGAAGGAATCACAAACTACTATGAGAAACCTGAAAGAATCACAAACTACTTTGAGAAACCTGAAAGAATCACAAACTACTTTGAGAAGCCTGAAGGAATCACAAACTACTCCAAGAAACCTGAAGGAATCCCAAACTACTCTGAGAAACCTGAAAGAACCACAAACTACTCCAAGAAACCTGAAGGAATCACAAACTACTCCGAGAAACCTGAGGGAATCACAAACTACTCCGAGAAACCTGAAGGAATCACAAACTACTCCAAGAAACCTGAAGGAATCACAAACTACTCCGAGAAACCTGAGGGAATCACAAACTACTCCGAGAAACCTGAAGGAATCACAAACTACTCCAAGAAACCTGAAGGAATCACAAACTACTCCGAGAAACCTGAAGGAATCACAAACTACTCTGAGAAACCTGAAGGAATCACAAGCTACTCAGAGAAACCTGAAGGAATCACAAAATACTTTGAGAAACCTGAAGGAATCACAAACTACTCCAAGAAACCTGAAGGAATCACAAACTACTCTGAGAAACCTGAAGGAATCACAAACCACTCCAAGAAAGCTGAAGGAATCACAAACTACTTTGAGAAACCTGAAAGAATCACAAACTACTATGAGAAACCTGAAAGAATCACAAACTACTATGAGAAACCTGAAAGAATCACAAACTACTCCAAGAAACCTGAAGGAATCACAAACTACTATGAGAAACCTGAAGGAATCACAAACTACTCTGAGAAACCTGAAGGAATCACAAACTACTCTGAGAAACCTGAAGGAATCACAAACTACTATGAGAAACCTGAAGGAATCACAAACTACTCAACACATTTTCAAAGAAATTATTAACAATAAACTAATGGTCGATATTTTCATTCTAAATTTGATAACCATATAGAAATTATCTATTGATCTAAATTTTGTTAGAATTTAATCCTTATAATTCATAAACTGGCTTTTATATAATTTTAGTAAAAGTTCCAGGAACAGTTACCAACACTTTTGAAATAAGGGGAAATCAAAAAAGGAAAAATATTAAATCAAAGAAAGTAACAATGAAATTAATGCTAACCACATCTTAAAAAATGACCAGTACAAATTTGTATCTGTATATTTTGAAATCTATGCAAATAAAAATATAACAAAAAACTCAGAGTCAGATATAGTTAAATCTATTTTAGTAGTTAAATTCTAAATTTCAGTAATTGCTGGACAGATTTTACGTTTAAAATAGTTTCCTTGCAATTACTTCAAATTGAACACTATATATTAGCCCTTAAATCTAAATATTCTCATATCAATTAACTTGTGAATCAACAACTAAATACAATTATTACATAAACAAAATAAATAGGATTCAACAACAATAAATATTTTCAGGTACAATAATCTTATTCTTCTTTCCATCCTTTTTCCTGGCAACAGTTTTGCAAGATTTATCCAATAGCTAAAAGTAAATCATCGATTAATTGATTAAATATGGTTATTCAAGACTTCTTTCAAGTGTATAAACTTAGTGATGTATCCTACCTGTTATGAATGCTCTGAATCCGGATTTCTGGGTTGCAGAATCAGAACTGAACTGGAGAACAAGAGTATCTGCTTTCGAGATTAAATTGAAACCAGATGGAACCTATGGATTTATTATTATGATTAAAACTTTAGTAAATAAAATATCATTAGACATGCACAGTAAAAGATTTTGGAGATAAAAATGAGGAGGGTTAAGAATAATGTTAATTTAAAGTAAATTACTCACTTTAGCTCCACAAAGTGTTGCAGATCTGTACTTTTGAACAGGTCTTATCTTGAGATAATCATTTGCACAGGATGAGTTCCATTGAATATTGAAGGAATCAAAGACGACATTGATTTTACCGGAAGTGGCCCTTATTGTCCAGGTACAATCTTGATCAGCAGGGTACTTGTTAGGATAGTCTGGAGAGGTGACAAAAGTACTAAACGGGTAGGCAGAGTCATTTGGGTCTATGAAAATTTCTTGGGGACAGTTGCATCCATCACATGCTGTAGTTGTTGTTGATGTTGTTGTAGTAGTTGTTGTTGTTGTGGTTGTTGTTGTTGTGATTGTGGTTGTTGATGTGGTAGTTGTGGTTGTTGTTGTGGTAGAGCTGGAGCTGGAGCTGGAGCTGGAGCTGGAGCTGGAACTTGATCTAGAGCTGGAACTTGATCTAGAGCTGGAACTAGAGCTAGAACTGGAACTGGAACTGCTGTAGCTAGAGCTTGAACGGGAGCTAGGATTGGAACTGGAGCTAGAGCTACAACTGGAACTAGAACTAGAGCTAGATCTGGAGCTAGAGCTGGAACAGGAGCTAGAGCTAGAACTGGAACTAGAGCTGGAACTGGAGCTAGAACTAGAACAGGATCCAAAACTCTGACTGGAACTGGAACTAGAGCTTGTTTCACATAAACAATCAAGCTCACTACTTGAAGAGCTGGAGGAACTGCTACTTGAAGAGCTAGATGAGCCACTACTTAAAGAGCTGGAAGAGCTGCTGATCGAAGAGCTGGAGGAGCTGGAGGAGCTACTGCTTGAAGAGCTTGATGAGCTACTACTTGAAGAGCTGGAAGAACAACTGCTTAAAGTGCTGCTACATGAAGAGCTTGAGGAGCTACTACTTGAAGAGCTGGATAAGCTGCTACTTAAAGAGCTGGATGAGCTGCTACTTAAAGAGCTGGAGGAGCTACTACTTGAAGAGCTGGAGGAACTGCTATTTGAAGAGCTGGAAGAGCTGCTACTTGAAGAGCTGGAGGAGCTGCTACTTGAAGAGCCGGAGGAGCTGCTACTTGAAGAGCTTGATGTTTCACAGAGGCAATCCAATTCACTTGAAGATGAAGATGAACTGTATGAAAAACTTGAAATTGAGCTTGAGCTTGAACTTAAATAGGAGCATGAACATGAGGAAAGGCTTGAACTTGAGGAAGAACTTGAACTTAATGATGAGCTAGAACTTGAACTTGAGGAGAAGCTAGAACATGAGGAAGAACTTGACGAGGAACTTGAACTTGAGCTTGAGCTTGATGAAGAGCTGAAAGAAGAAGAAGAAGAACTTGATGAACTGCTTGAGCTTGAGCTAGAGGAAGAAAAGCACTTTGCAGCGTCTGTGTAAGGTCCAAGACAATTGAGCTCAGCGTCAGTCACAGTGTCAGTAGGAGTGTAGGTCAGGGTTGTCTGACAGTTATAAAGATCATCTCCAGTGGTATGAACGAAACTTTGGCTATGTGTGAAGCTGTCAAAACTCTGAAAACATAATTAAAATTTATGGTTAAGGTTAAGATTTTTTTTTATAGAAAATTCAAGACAATATCTATTGATTGACTAAGTCCACAGATCAGGTAAAAAAGATACAACAGACAGGATTTAATTAGCATACAGCTGCATTTAACTGCACATCTTGAGCGAATCAATCAATCAATCAATGTGTATATTTGGGTTTACTGTAAATGTTGTGCACAACTACTCTCCACAGTGGTTCTAGTTAGGGAGTGTGTCTATAATTAATTATGGAAATGTACTTTATTTAAGCCCATTCTGCATTTTTACATGAACATTGCAGCATTGAGCACTTTCACATGACATGTATCGACACCTGATACGAGTCAACAGTGCATCTATGTCTACGTAATCTGTGGCTAAATATAAAAAAGATCAAATCAATTCTATTCAAGTGTATTTATGTTTAATTATTATGAAGAATTTATTATTATTTTCAATCAAAATTTTTGCATCAAATATAAAATTAAAATGTAATCTTGGCATTTTTTTAACCAATAAACATGAAGTCCGGGTGCATGATGATGTTAAAAAAAAAACAGTTAAAATTTTTTTTTTTTTGTTAATTTGCTGTGTTTAATGCAAGTAACTCTCTCTTTGAAATCGAAAATTCTAAGGCATGAAACAGTAGAAAATACTCAGTAAAAATGTGGACAAATTTCTCAAAAATGTATTCCCAAATACATATCATGTGGAGTTTATACTCTTTTATTCCTGAATAAAGGTCTTACAGGCACTTACCATTTCAATCCTGGGTTAGACCAGTTAATTTATTCTAGTTTTACATTTATTGATTATATCCTCATTTGTGTAATTATTTATTTATAAAACTAGCGGACACTATCCTTAATTCAAGCTTTTTATACGAAAATATTTTGCTGTGACTTTTTGGTGGTTGGTCTTATTACCGTTACAGCTGACGAAGTGTACTCTGTACATGAAAGGTCAGCGTCCTGTACAGTATCAGGAACACTGTACGTCAAGTTAGCCGAGCAGACATACAGGAGGTCACCTTCAACTAAACAAGGGTGAAAAAAGTGGTCCCAAATCATGTTATGATAGACAAAATAAATATAGAGTAAAATAGTTTTATTTAGATTCAATGTTGACTTTTCAGGTTTTAATGTTTTGTATTAAATAGATTGATGACAATTATTTTGTATTGTTATAAATAATCATCTGCTAGTAAAATATTTTACTGCAAAGTTATACACAGATAATTCTGCAATCTGCAAGGAAACAAGAATATATCAAAAAATAGTTTAGTTTAGTTTAGTCACTAAACCTTGTTTTCTCTATCTTTAATAACACTTTACATCGTATAAACCTACCTATCGTATAAACTATAAACCTACCTATCGTATAAACCTACCTATCGTATAAACCTACCTATCTATAAACCTACCTATATACAAACCTACCTATCTATAAAACCTACCTATCGTATAAACCTACCTGTCTATAAACCTACCTATCTATAAACCTACCTATCGGCCAGGAATCCAAGGTAATTAAAGAATCTGTGGAACGTAAATAAAGGGATTGAACATCAACCTGATTAAGAATAGAAATTGAATTAGCGATTTAGAAAATTAACTAAACTAAATCAAAACAAATTACCTAAAACCAAGATGAAACTAACCTAAACCAAGATGAAACTCACCTAAACCAAGATGAAACTAACCTAAACCAAGATGAAACTAACCTAAACCAAAATGAAACTCACCTAAACCAAAATGAAACTATTATAAACCAAGACGAAACTCACCTAAACCAAGATGAAACTAACCTAAACCAAGTAGAAGCTAACCTAAACCAAGATGAAACTAACCCAAACCAAGATGAAACTAACCTAAACAAAGATGAAACTAACCTAAACCAGGATGAAACTAATCTAAACCAAGATGAAACTAACCTAAACCAAGATGAAACCAACCTAAACCAAGATGAAACTAACCTAAACCAAGATGAAACTAACCTAAACCAGGATGAAACTAATCTAAACCAAGATGAAACTAACCTAAACCAAGATAAAACTAACCTAAACCAAGATGAAACTAACCTGAACCAAGATGAAACTAATCTAAACCAAGATGAAACTAACCTAAACCAAGATGAAACTAACCTAAACCAAGATGAAACTAACCTAAACCAAGATGAAACTAACCTGAACCAAGATGAAACTAATCTAAACCAAGATGAAACAAACCTAAACCAAGATGAAACTAACCTAAACCAAGATGAAACTAACCTAAACCAAGATAAAACTAACCTAAACCAAGATGAAACTAACTTAAACCAAGATAAAACTCACCTAAACCAACATAAAACTAACCTAAACCAAGATGAAACTAACCTGAACCAAGATGAATCTAATCAAGATGAAACTAACCAAAACCAAGATGAAACTAACCTGAACCAAGATGAATCTAATCAAGATGAAACTAACCTAAACCAAGATGGAACTAACCAAGATGAAACTAATCTGAACCAAGATGAAACTCAACTAAACCAATATGAAACTAACCTGAACCAAGATAAAACTAACCAAGATGAAACTAACCTGAACTAAGATGAAACTAACCTGAACCAAGATGAAACTAACCTAAACCAAAATGAAACTAACCTGAACCAAGATGAAACTAACCTAAACCAAGATGAAACTAACCAAGATGAAACTCACCTAAACCTAGATGAAACTTACCTAAACCAAGTTGAAACTAACCAAGATGAAACTAACCTGAACTAAGAAGAAACTTAATAGTAATAAAGGGATCCAATTTCTCCCATCCCGAAACTGTGATTGTTAAAAATTATTTCCAAATTTTTAGAACAAGTACATATTTGGGACAGTGTATGTATGTAGTTCGTTTAAACAATAACCTCACTTAAAATATGATTTTCATCAGATTTCATCTGTTTAAAGGGACTGGTAAGCGTTAATTTCAATGAACCCTTTTATGCAAAGATTTGCAACGGTACCTTTGAAACCTTAATCTGATCAAAATGTGGAAGATACCGTCGTTGTTCAAAACTCGAAAAGTGTTTAATCTGTGAGTTTCTCCATTGCTTCTTATAAACAAAAAATGCGCAAGTCACTTTCGCAGAAAACCCGCAAATGAAAATCAATAATTTAAGGAAACAAAAATATCAATATCTAATTCAGACAAAGCTGTTGTAAATCGGGCATTACCATCTTTGAATGGAGGGTCTGAATTACGCTTAACAATCCCATTAAAGGGAGTGTTCGAGAAAAATGAAAGGGGTACAGGCATACTGCAAAGAATAAGCGCTTTTGATCGCTACTAATCTTACTTCTATCTGTTTCGTCTATAAGGAGAAAATTGTTAAAAACGACATGTACCGAATAACGTAATCCAGCCCAAATTGAGAAAATTGCAATCCACAACTGGGATCGTAAAAAATCAATTTATTATCAAACAAATCATTTAGATATTAAAACCTTTAGTCATAAATTATTTTTCGATGCATTTGCAAATAGTTGATATTTCAAAATATTTTGTTTTTGTTTTATGTACAATGAACTTAAAACGCCGATTAGTTTGCCCACCAGGTGTCTCTGCTCTCGATACTCTTAATGATTCCTCGTGGCAGAGACACCTAGTGGGAAAAAATCGCTGTTTTAAGTGCATTGTATATAAAAAAGCAAAAAATATTATGAAAATAGAACTATATATACAATATGGCGAAAAATAAACGATGACTATAGGAATTGTAATATATAAATGATTTGTACTGTAGGTTGTAATATCTAAATGATTTGTTTGAAATTAAATTGATATTTTCAATCCGAGTTGTGGATTGCAACTTTCTCAATTTTTGAGTGGATGCTACGTTATTCAGCATAAGTTGTTCTTAACAATTTTCTCCTCTTAGACGCAACAGATAGTAAGATTAGTAGCGATCACAAGCGCTTATTTTTCGCATGTATGCCTGTACTACCTCTCATTTTTTCGTGAACACTCTCTTTAAACAATTTTCGCCGTACAATGAAACTAAAGAATATTTAAAGATTCATTTTTTCTAATGTGGAATTTTTTCTTTTTTTGTTTTTTTACAACAAGATCTTAATATTTTAAAGTTTTAATTTATATAATGGTTTATTGAGATAAGAAATAAATGTCGGTTTCCCATGAATAGTTTAAATTACAATCTATGGAAAACAACTTCATAGTTTGAGAAAAATGGCATATTTTCGCCCCATGTATGATTAATTCGAATAATTCAATTTCTAGAAAAAATCTGACATTTGTTTAAAAGCATAATATAAAACACTGGCTGAAGGTCCCGGCGTTGCCCTTGAAAACAAAAAATTTTAAAAATAAAAGAATTTTAAAAAAATAAAAAAATATTGAAAAAAAATTCGATTTTTTTTTGGCCTATAACACTCCCCGGCCACCCACGAGTGTACACAAAAAATTCCATCCTAATCGGTCCAGCCGTTTGGCCGGCTATACGCAACATATATATATACGAATGTGTTGTTTTATTATATAGATTTATGAAGAGTGATAAAAAATACTTATTTAAAAAATCAAATATTAAATATTTAAAGAAATAATAATTTTCCTGAACCATGGTGAAGGTTTCTGGCGAACAGCAACATATTTGCTTCCCCTTATTAACTTTATATAAACTAGGGGTTACGAGGTGCTGGTATAAAGGGGGAAAATATTGGTTAATTTGCAAACAAAAATATTTTTAAAAAAATTTCTTTCGATTTTAATCAAAATTTTATTTTTTTTTAAAAATATTAAGATTTTTAACCCCTCCACCCCCCCCCAAAAAAAAAAATGCTTATCCCTGAAGGGAAGTTGAATCCTTGACCATAGAAGGTTAAAGTAAAAAATTCGAATTAAACGGCTGTCTTCAATTTTTAAGCTATAAATGTACTTTTTCTTTATTTCACAAGTGTTATCTACCTATATTCAGTTTTTTTTATAAAATTCAAAACAATTTCTTCAACTAATTACTTGTCTTAAATTTTAGCTGTACAATTCTTATATCTTTGCAATCTGATGTCGTAGACCTTTGATTTTTTCAAAGTATGGAGAGAGAGCAGAGGAAGAGAAGGATTAGTATTTGTGTGTGTGTGTGTTAGTGTATTTGAATTAGATGAGATTAGGATTTGTACCGGGCCGGAGAGCTTCCATTCCTCAATCCTCAGGGGATCGGGGGGACGTACTAAAACCCCCTAATTTCAAAATATTTCTATGAACCATTACAAACTGTAAAACAATAGGTTTTCTTTTGAGAATTAGAAATTCCTTCAATGCACGATAGGATGAATTCTGTAAGCAGTGGATGAAGGGGAGATTTAGTTAATCCGGACTGAGCTAGGATAGTCGGGATATAGGCTCTCAATCCTCCCCCTCTATACTGCTCTACACTAGGTTTCAGTCCTCCGCTCTCAACCTTCTTACAAGCATCAATATAATCCTTATCAGAGTTTTCTAAACTATGGAGTTATCTAATCTAGAGTTATTTCAATCATGGTAATCAAAACTAGAGTTATCTAAACCATAGTAATCAAAACCAGAGTTATCTAACCCATAGTAATCAAAACCAGAGGTATCTAAACCATAGTAATCAAAACCAGCGGTATCTAAACCATTATAATCAAAACCAGAGGTATCTAAACCATAGTAATCAAAACCAGAGGTATCTAAACCATAGTAATCAAAACTAGAGGTATCTAAACCATAGTAATCAAAACCAGAGTTATCTAAACCATGTAATCAAAACCAGATATATCTAAACCATAGTAATCAAACCCAGAGTTATCTAAACCATAGTAATCAAAACCAGAGGTATCTAAACCATAGTAATCAAAACCAGAGGTATTTAAACCATAGTAATCAAAACCAGAGTTATCTAAACCATAGTAATCAAAACCAGATATATCTAAACCATAGTAATCAAAACCAGATATATCTAAACCATAGTAATCAAAACCAGATATATCTAAACCATAGTAATCAAAACCAGATATATCAAACCAGAGTACTTGAAACCAGGATTTTCTTAACCAGACCATTTTAAACCAGAGTAAACCATTCGGGGATTTTATTCTTGGATAAGTCATAAGACTGAAGCAGGGAGTAAGGAATAGAACGGAGAAATAACTGACGCGGTTCGCCCTACCAAATGATTATACAGCTTTGCAGACGGGTACTCCATGTATAAGAAATATTTCTCTGATGTACAATTACCGCGTATATAATAACCTTTTCTGAATATTTCTTATACAAATAGAGTACCAGTCTGCAAAGCATGTGTAATCATATGGTAGGGCGAACCGCGTCAGTTATATCTCCCTTCCATTTCATACTCCATAGACTGAAAACTATTTAAACTCAATAAAAGGGTGAATTATAGGAAAGAGCTTGTTTCTATATACCTGTTAGTTGTTATCAATACCGTAAACTAGGGTGAGCCACAAAAAAAAGTCTTCAGAGACGACTGTACGGAATTTATTTGGTCTTATTCCTTCTGTCCTTGGCTCACAGCAAGGTAAGAAGGTAAGGCCATAAGAGAATTTGAATTCAGAATACATCAAATTCCGTAATATACAATGAACTCATTTTCGGTGGCTGTACAATTGTATATTGGCTGTTGTTTGTAAACAAACGCAACCGAAACTGGTCTCATGAACCGACACATGAAATTGAACCCAGTATTCATACCTTTGTCGCAGTCCGGAGTTAAATAATAAAATGTAAAGATAAAATGGACCGAGGTAAATTAATTCATGCCTAGGCTACTCCCCACCCCCTCTCTCTCATGTCGAAACTGTAAATTATTGTTTCCTTTGTGGGTAACCCTGTAGTTTTATTGTAAATAAAAAATAATTAGTTAACACACATTTCCACAAGTTGGGCCTTCCGATTATCAATATGCCATATTCAGAGCCCATTCTCTCCATATAGAACGTGGTCGTGTATTTCACGTACTTTGGAGGACGATATGTTGGCCGCTAGATGTCTCATGCTAAATTCTTATCTGATAGATAGATATTTCGCCGTACATTCGACGACCAATATAGTACACGTCAAGTTGTCGACCATTATAGTTTATGGAAGGGACGGCCTCAGAAAAAATATGATCTTTGTTTATAATTTTAGTTTTTGTTTAAATTCTTGATTCTCATTTTTATCAAGAGAAGTGACACAATTGAAAAAAATCAAATTCAAAAAGAAAAAGATTAATATCTCATTTATTCTTGACCAGACACATCATTTAAGGATCCGTTGTGAATAGACCATGCCACACAATAAATTTATTATTTAGAGAGTCATTAACATGGTTATAATGCAAGGAAAGTTAATTGGAGTCATGCGTATATTCTGCGTACATATTTAAACCAGTTCTCTCTGGGCGGAAGATGTAAACAAGAATAGATGCCTCAGTGTTCGTTTAGTATCCGAGGAGGATAAAAGCATTGAATGTTGATAATTCACATAATAGTTTCCTATGACCAGAATATTTCATTGATTTTTTATGTGAAAGATGGATCCCATGTCAGGTTATGAAATCCGTCTTGTATTTACATTACCGCCCAGAGACAGTACACTGCAGTACAAAAGATCTGTACACCTTCACCTCTAAAATAACTTTCCCTGCATTATAACCTTGTTTATTATTAACGTATCAACTTTATTTGCTCATATAAAAATGTGTTATTATTTCAGAATAATTTCAATTAACTGAGAAAAGTATCTGATATTAGATCTCCCTCGGGTTCCCTGGAAAAGGCGGGTTGGAAACATGACCAAGGATATGGAAGGGAAGGCTATGGGATGGCATGATATGTCGTCTTTACTGTACCAGGTATAAACAATAGTAATCATATTCTTATCTCTAAAATGCTTATACACGATTTTCCATTTTTCTCAATTGAAGCCTTTCATTTCTGAAAACTTCATGACTCTAAATAAAATTATTTTAAGCAGTTTTGTTGATTATAAGCACAATTTCTAAACAAAAAGGTGTTGAACTTATACATTTGCCCATTAAAAATGAATTCAAATTATTCATTCTTTAAACTGACTTTCTAAAGGGGAGGCCAGGGGTATAGGGTCATTGAAAACATCGAGAGACAAAAGTCTTTTATTGTTAACCTTACTTTTTTGTCAAATATACCCAATGAGATTATACGTATAGAAAAAACCTAAATTTATATTTTTTCATTCATATTTAACGTTTGTTTAAAACGGTTAAAAAGTCGTTCATTCTTAAAATAATGGAAAGTTTAAGATAGCCCTGCCCCATTTACAACGGTACCCTTGAAACATTAATCTGATCAAAAATGTGAAAGATAACATAGTCAACCTTGAAAAGTGTTCATTTCTTTGAATTTCTTCTTTGTTACTTTAAAGCAAAAAATGCGCAAGTCTAATAGGGGAAACAACAAATCAAAATTGCCATCTTTGCATGGAGGGTCACTGAAATTGCATTACACTCCATTTAATAATTTAGGAAAAAATACAATTTTATTTAATTTTTTCATCCATTTTTTTCAGGGTCAGGCAGTCAATCACACAGATAAACGAACCAGGTATTATTTATTTTTAATCTAAAATCTTCTTAATTTGGAATTTTACATGCAGGGGACTTCAGATACAACTGTGCAGAATTTAATTACTATATTTGCATACGCTATGCCCGTTCCCATCCCCCCTCTGCAACTCTACACAATTGTTTGTTCTTTCTTTTCAAAATCATTAATAATAGAAATTATTTGCACTTAATAACTACATCACTGTATAATGAGTTTTCTGATTCTTATTTTGACAGAACCATTCTTTGATTAAAATAACCCCATGTTATGGAACCAGGAACCCGAACTGGACGGATGGTGAGATCTCCAGGTTCCTGGAGATACTGATCGAGGAACCAGTTCTCAGGGACCTTAAGGAACAAAAGAACAAGAGGGTAAGAGCATTAGTTATTTTTAGCTACTTTTTTCATAAAGCAAAACTTAATAATTGACAAAAATTTTAAAAATACAGGGTTGCTAACAAAGAGAATTTTTATCTATGCACTTTAATTTCCAACAAAAGAAGAGACTGTAAAGACGACCTAAAACTTATAAAAATGACTATTTTTTAAGGTTGAATTAAATGTCTGTCTTAAATATAGAATTGTAATTGTTTATTTAATGAGATGTCAAAGAAAGAACAAGTTTATAGTTGCAGAGAGGTATGAATATTTAATATAAACGAACACACAGTATTCCGTACAGTCGTCTTCGAAATCTCATCCTTCGTGGTTTACATGTACTTTCCCAAATTTGTATACGAGTGTATGAAATAAAATATTACAAAATGCATAAATTTTACTTAATTTCTTAATGCAAAATTTATCATTTTTTATTCTAATGTTAAAACTTATATGCAGGTATTCTGCTATGTCAGTCAGAAGATGTACCTGGAGGGAAGTGAGAAATCCTGGGACCAATGCAAAATTAAACTAAAAAATCTCAAATCTCAATGGAGGTAAATTTTAAAACATATATGGTGTGGTGTTCCACTGAACATGAAAATCTTTTTTGAACTTTGTTAGCTAATAAGGGAAATGTACAAAAAAGAGATAACAACTTTATAAATACAGATAGATGATGGAAAGCTTTAATAATTGTTTTTTTTTGTCAGAGATAAAAGACGATATTTAAGTGGTCTCTTAACTGTCTTACTCAGTGGGACGCAAAATTTAAAAAATGTCATTATTTCCATGTTTTCTGGTTAGGAATGTGAAGGACCGGGTCCCGAGGTTGGACGAGATCGATCTAGAGGACGAGGCCGAGCTCAAGGATCTGATGCATGATTGTCAGAACAACGGAGTCTCTCCATTTTGTGTAAAACACCTCAGGTAAAAACTTATTGGTGAATTTCAAAATGGCGGATATTGTTGACATAAAATATTGCGGATTTTACTGAAAAAATAAATTGCGGATTTACAAAATAGAAGTCTTTCTGGAAGTTAAAACTATTTTATTTTCAGAGGATTAAAAAGATTCTTAGAATCGTTGGCAGCCATCAAGAGGGGTCTACCAATTCCTCAATATGGACCCCTAGACCCAACAATAATGCCGCCAAATCTTCAGATGCCCCATATAGTAAATATTCCTGAACGGATTCAGTCTGTTCCTGATATTGACACAAGGATGAAGAGAGAGATTGAAGAGTCGGAAAATGATGAAGGTATTAATTACAATCTTGATTTAATTCATCGAGCAATTTATTTAACTTTTTTCAAGTTTAAATTTTAATTTTAAATTTAAATGTCGTCATCATGATCGTGACTTATTTCGATTCTCATTTAGTTTGTCATTGTTGCATGTGCATTGTGCACAATTGCTTGTAAAACAATTTTTGAACTAAAAAAGTTGTAAAATGGTCATTTTAAATAATTTTCCAGTTAAAATTTAGTGAATTTTTTAACTGTGATTTTTCCAGAATTTATTGAGCCTCTGGTTGTTGATTATCCGCCAGAGATCGGAGATCCAGATAATTCCAGTTCTTCTCCGCTCCAACCTGAACCTGATCGTCTAGCTCTTCATCCTAAACTTGAACCTGGTCGATTAGATACATCTCAGGGTTCTACCGGAGAAGGTTTTACAGAATCAGGTATGGAAACCATTTTTTGGCAGTTTAAAAAAAAAAAAACTTTTTATTCTAAAAATAATTAAAAAGAGTAGTCTGGTTTACTACAGGGTGTCCCAAAAAATATAGGAATTCAGTGACGAATTTGTGTTTTGAATTAGTATTGTAATACCTAATTTCAAAAGCCATAATATTATTATGTCTGCTAGAGTTTATTTTATGAAAAGGGCAAAAGACTGTAAAGATGTGTCTATAATGTCTCCGCAAGATGAACAGTGAAGACGGTCAAGCTTACTCTGTTTGTATACTGTAATTTTCTTGTTTTACTAAGTACAATTCGTATGCAGTCAAAACATAATCAAACAAAACGTAGCAGACGAAACTCTTACAGATTACAGCTTTCTCAGTAGGTATCACTAAATCAAAGAATTATTTTAAAAGACGATATCGAATTCGTCACTGAATTCCCATATTTATTGGGACACCCTGTAGCTTGGGAACCCAGCTTTGCCTGCAAACCGAACTTTCTCTATTAAAGCCAACCCAACTAATTTATATTTTTAAAACCAAGCTAGCTTGGTAAGAACATTCTCAAGGGTCTACCAAGTACTTTAATCAAAATTTGAGACAAATCGGTCAAAGGGTTCACAAGTTATGATCGGACAAACAAACAGTAACAATCAATTTAAAACATTTTCCAGGGTTTTAAAAAGTCATCTTTTTGATTTTTAAAAGGTTAACCGGTTGCAACTTATTTAAGTTTTCAAACATGGGTTCAGTCGTGTTTATTTTTGGGTTTGTGCAGTAAGCATGTTTTCAAACCATAAAATTGATGGAATTAGGGAGAAATTTATTTTTGTAAACATTTGAAGTTGATATATGTATATATCTAAAATAAAACAAGACATTCTTATATATGTTCCCTAAAGCCGGCCAAACGGCTTGACATATTTTGAATAAACTCATGAGTAGCCTGGGGGGGGTGACAAAGGCTAAGAAAGATTCGCCCTTTTTTTATTTAAATCGAAATTTATTTTTTTCAAACCTAGATTTTTTCTTCAAAAAACCTGAATTTTCAAAATTCCACGGATAACGACGGGCGCTTCAGCTAGTAATTCATTTCATATTAAAAGTTTTTTCTTCTTTTAGATGTTGAAAATTAATCTCAAAGAGTTTTGAAAAATTCTTCATGTAAATTCATATTTATACACTTTTCAAGGCATAGGAAATTAAATATAAAGATTTAGATGAAACTTTTCGTATTCACAGTTATTCTTCTTTTTGTTTAATCTGAACATAAATATCAGCACAATACATACTCATTAAACAAGGTGTCTAAAAAGGAATAAAGACGACTTCTAAATTGTCCTCGATGGTTGATATTGTTGATAAATCGACAATGAATTTGAAACTAGATACAAATTTCTCAATATTTCCGAAGGAACTAAACATACTAAACCTCTGATTTTCCAATCCTTCTATCTCGTGAACAAGAGGTCTGTAATTGTCTGTAATTTTGTGTAGAGTATCATTAGTTTTAGACGTTTTATCTTGATATCCAATGTAGGTACTTTAAATGCTTGATCTGAAGAATTAAAATTATCCCTGTAAAGTATAGGCTACACTACGGGATATTATAAGAAGGATTAAATGAATTCATAAGATGAAGAATAATGCTTGATCCGAAGAATTAAAATTATCCCTGTAAAGTATAGGCTACACTACGGGATATTATAAGAAGGATTAAATGAATTTATAAGATGAAGAATAATGCTTGATCTCCCAAGATTTGCAAAACAAAAGTTCCGATCTGTGAGGACAGAACTTTTGTTTTGTGAATCTTGGGAGTCAGGATCAAGCAATGATCTCCCTCATGGCAGATCTAAGGCAAAGGAGTAGGGATTAAAAAATAAGAGTTTGTTGCATTTGATCAATTTTTTTGGAGCTTAATTGGTGACACGGAAACGCCTCAACACGGAAATGTCTCAAAAAAAGGACTCATAAAACTAATTTAATGTCGTCTTCTCTCATTAAAAAAAAATATTTTAACAATTATTTTACCATTAATTTAGGGTAAGCTAGGTTGCGCCGCAGGCTACGGAGGGGGCCAGCGCTGCGGCTATGATCTAGGGGTCCGAGCGCTGCGACTAGGACAGGCTAGGGGGCCGTGCGTTGCGGCTAGAACAGGCTAGGAGGCCGAGCGCTGCGGTCATGGCTGTGAAAATCGTTAGAATATAGTCTTTTTAATTTTAAGTTGAGAGAAGACGACATTAAGTTAATTTTATGGTTCTGTTTTTTGAGGCATTTCCGTGTTGAGTGGTTTCCATGTCACCATGAGTTTCTATTATTCCTGTGAAGACGACAGCATGCGGCACGGATAAATATCGATGAACAAACCATCCATAGATTAATAACAATGCAGATAGAACACTAGATGTCGTCTTTTCTAGATTAAAGGGTTCATCTATAGATTAATAACAATACAGATAAAAACACTAGATATCGTCTTTTCAAGATTTAGGGATTTTTCGTTCATAGTAACAATAACAATAGCAATAGCAATAGAAACAGCAACAGCAATAGCAATAACAATAATCACCAAATTAATAAATATTAATGTTAAGATAATACGAGTCCAAGGTTACCTAATCTTTGGATTAAATCACCAAGTGTTATAAACCAGGACGGATCTAATAAAAGAAAATTCAGCCAGCACGATCAAAGTAAGTTATAAACTTGGAACTGCAATAAAGGGATTGTAATTATAATAGATGTCCAATTCACGACGATACCTTTAAAAACTTTCTCTGATCAAGTATGAATTGAATATCAATGTTTACAATTTTTGATTTCTCCACAAAAGTGACTACGGAGTACGGATTCCATTAACTGCAGAAAAAAATATAGGAAATTATCAGAATTAAACACTTATAAATTTAGGAAAACGAAAATATCTTCGACATTATTACTCAGACAAAGCTTTTTAAGGTACCCTTGGGAATCCGGCATTGTTATCTTGTCATGAAGGAACACTAGAAGTTAGTTTTGCCTCTTTAAACGTTCAGAACGCTTTGCGCCAATCTTCTATTTCAACTTTAAATTGTTGCTCTATCTTTGACAACTTTCCGGAGGCAAATTTTTTAGATTCTGAACTTTCATAAACCCTCCTTGGAGTCATGTGAGGGGCCCAAACAAAATTTAGGCCTGATCGGTTCAACCGTTTAGACGATTATTGGGTACAAATAAACAGTTATATAAATAAAGTTTGAAGTATCAATTAATTCTGTCCCTATGCTATGTCTTCGATAAAAATATTTATATTCGTAAATACACCATGGCCTAAATTTCAACTTCTGAAAATGTTGTAATTCCACAATTGAAAAAATTAAAAATCTACAAAATGTTTTAGTTTGTAGGAAGGGAAAATTGATAAAATGCCTTACCAAGTGTTTAAATTATCTTATGATATATCAAACAACACAAACAAAGCCAGCATGATATAAAGTTGAAAAATTTAAGCAAAAAATAACCTAAAAGACCTAATTTTTTCCAGGTTCCGACAAGAAGGTTAACCGGAGTTCGAGTTATGGCGGAAGTTCTCCAGAGTCTGATTCCGTCCTGGGATCTCGGGTTGGATCATCTTTAACTCTGGAGGGAGCTGAGGTCCTGGCGAGATTACAGACCAACCTCGCGGACAAATTTCTTACTTTTCAAAAAGAATCCGAACTTAGATACATAAGCTGGGAGCGGGTAGGTTCAAACAAAAATTGCTTTTAGAAATGATTGAATTTTTTAAATGTTTAGGAACAGGTTAGAATGGAGCAGCATTTTATGGAGCAATGGAGGTTGGAGCAACGTCAATCTTTGGAGCGGTGGAGGGATGAGCAAAGACGACATGATACAAACTTATTAAATCTTTTTACCAAATTTGTTTCAGACACAACAGAAGTCTTCACCAAAAAATAAAGTCGCATATTGTTCTCATCCAAAGATTTTTCTATTTTTCAGAAAATTAATTTGTTTATGGAAATAGTTAAAAATAAAAAATACTTCAAAGTAATTAATCATAGTTGTAAACCATTTCAGATCATTTTGATTGGAAACCAATGAAAACATTTTTTTCTCTTTTTACGCGAAAAGTAAACTTCAAACCCATTTCTAGAAAAATCTCACGTTAGTAAAATATTTTGGATTTGTATTTTGAAAGAAAAAGGTCTGGTTAGTTTTACCCTTGGATTTACATATTTTTGCAGATCCAAATCCAGGAATTTATCGCGGATCTAACGGATTTAAGTTCTAATTTGGCAATCCAATTCTCAATCAAAAATGTTAAAAACCTCAAAAACTATGATCTCAGTGAAGAAAATTACAACTCTGCTCATGAAATAATTACAATATTTATGTGATGTCTTGTTATATTTATACCTAAATGTTAATATTACAAAATAAAAAATGAAAATCACTTTTTGTACTATTCAATTTTGTTCTTGGTTTTATCCTCAACCCATCTCTTCATCCTCCTCCCCGGGTATCTGGCTGTCCTCTACTTTTCTTGAGGACGGGATATAGGTTTTAAAAGAGTAATCTTGACGCTGAAAAGATCCTGAAAAATCAAAGTTTGAATCCAACATCATTAAAACACATTTAAGTGTAAATTAGTTTACAGAGCTGAAAACTTTAGAATTGTGGAAATTGTAATCCAGGCTTAACCTCATCATCAATCTTTGTTTGCATACAGAAAAGTGTAAACAATTGAACAAATCGTCAGAGCTGAAAACTTCAGAATTCTGACCAAGGTTTGATCTCATCGTCAATCTTTGTTTGTATACAGAAAAGTGTATAAAATTCAACAAATCTACAGAGCTAAAAACTTTAGAATTGTGATCAAGGCCTGATCTCATCGTCAATATTTGTTGTATACAGAGAAGTATATAAAATTCAACAAATCTACAGAGCTGAAAACTTTAGAATTGTGGAAATTGTGATCAAGGTTTGATCTCATCGTCAATCTTTGTTGTATACAGAGAAGTGTAAAAAAAATCATCAAATCAGACCTCTATTAGCAGTTGAGAAAATTTGAAAAATTTTGCCCGCAATCAGTGAGAAAACTCTTAATGGTAGTTACAAAATAGTGTTCTCCAAAAAGAGAAATAAACAGCGGATTAAGGCTTAAGCAGAAATCAAAAGTGTCCACATTGGATATTTAGATAAAGCGATTGGGATTAAAGGTATCTAATTCTAAAGGTTCAGCTCAAATTTCACAGTAGCCATCAGTACAACGTGTATTTGGATTTGTCGACATAAGAAAGTGTTCAAAGGTCCAAAAGTACAAGGATCTAATTTGTGCCACAAACTTGAATTTTTCTATCTTTGCAACCTGATGATGTAAACCTTTGACATTTCGATGTATTTCATCGAACAGACTTCATCGTTTTAAATATCAAAGGTCTACGATATTGGGTTGGGAAGATATAGGGATTAGAGAGCTCGTGGGAGAAACTCCTTAGAGTCCTATTGCCATATTACAGCTCCTATAAAGCTAGAAGAGGATTTGTAGATTTACAACAAATAGGTACAATCATGTTAGGTACTTTCCCAAAGGATTTTTCCCAAGTGGCAACTTCCTAATTATGCAATTTCCCAAACGGCAACTTCCCAAGTCTGTCCTAGTCGCAGCGCTTACCCCTCCTATTACAACCTGCGGCGCCTCTGAGGGCCTAACCTAACTCTTGGGTTGGGAAGTTGCCCCTTGGGAAATTGTCATTTGTGAAGTCGCCCTTGGGAAAAACCTTTGGGAAAATACCGGTACAATTATTCAAACTAATTCCTTACCTGGGTTTATAACTTTACATTCTAAATGCTCTGCAGTAAAGGGTTCAAACTTATCCGCGATCACCACTAGGTCAGGTAGTGGATACAAGTACAAAGATCTAGATATAGGGGAATGTTGGGAATCAAGCATGTATCTTTTAAAATTATGGGTCAATTAAAAGTAGAACGAGTGTCCCTTGAAAGAAAATCTTTATAATATAAAATACTATGCTTTTACGCACCCATCTTCTATTTAAATTGTGAACATTTTCTCTTTGTATATATTGTAAAACAAACTAAAAAAATTCGCGGATTTTATAAAAATTAAATTTCGTCTATTTTGAAGATTTTCAAAAATTGAATTTTGTTAGAGGCAAATTTTCAAAAATTCGATCATATATAAACCTTCTCTGGGGTCCCGTGAGGTCCCACAAAATTTGTTGGCAAAATCGGTTCAGCCGTTTTGAGGTTTGTTAGATACAAACAAACAAAAAACACCCAGACAGTCAAGCAATATATATATATATATATATATATGAAATATTAACATAAATAGTAAAGAAATGAACCTGTCGAAGTCCCAGTATACTGGTGCTGTGTTGAGGGGGAGTGGAGCTAGGTGTCCCTGACAAGCTATAGTTTGAGCGAAATGTGTCGGAATATCTCCACTTTCAGGGAAATAGATTGCGTTCCGGCACATCTTTGTCACTATGTCTTCCCTAGGAAAATTCAAAGTTATTGATTTAAACATAGTTATACAGTGATAACCAGAAAACTGTAGAACAGGATGACGACATTTAAGCAAAAATTAAATGTATTTGATGTTGTCACAAAGCAAATGGTGTTACTAGTAACTTATTAGATCACTTATAAAGGTTTATGGGTCTGTTTACACTGCATCATTACTGTTTCTCATGTTCATCGGACTATTCTAAGTCAAAATATAAATCTTTATAAGTGGTCTTCCTATTCTAGAGATTTCTGGCCCTGGGTCAAAGTTAATAATTCTAAATTATTAAAAATTACATTATACTGAAAGAAGNCCCGGAAATAAAGAAACTTCCCAAGAACGATTCAGTCTGCGTTCTCCGCCCACTTGAAAGAAAAAATGGTTTCGCAAATATCTCTATACTCTCCTGTACACTGTACAGTGTACATAAACTACCTGAATAGTACAATATGCTGTGTACAGTACTGTATCCGGGCCGGGTTGGTTAGAAATCTAGAGGTAGGTACAAGGTTTCTCAGCTCAGCAGTTAGGTGCTGGGGTAGGGGGGATCTAGCAGTTGCAAACATATTCATTATAAAGAAGGTTAAGTGTTTCCCATGAAATACGATTTGATTCGACTTGACTTGAGCATTATTAAGTTTTTTTTTGTCTCCTGATTGTTTGTATCCAATAAACGTCATAACAGCTAGGCCGATTAGACTCAAGTTGTTAGTGGCAACTGACAAGACCAAAGGCAAGGTTTCGGGGAAAAAACCTGGGAAAAAAACACATAAAAAAAGAAGGTAAACTGGTCAAAACTCTTAAAATCAAAATCTTAATATATTCGGGAAACTCTAGTCATCATTATTTGCAATGCAAAAATAACTGGAAAAAAACTGAAAAAAAGAAAAAGATAAAAAAGAAGGTAAAAATGGACAAAACTCTTAAAATCCGAATCTTTGAGATGAATATTTGCGTGCCTAAGAAATATAGTAGAAGAGCTATATTTTTTTTAAGGGAGTGACCGGCTATGTAAGGTAGTTGAACTGAGTATGCAGTGTTGTGGAAAACTTCTTTCGGATTCATTTGAGACATATTAAACTTTTTAAAGATCTGTAAATCCTGAGTTTGAGTGCAAATTCGACGTTCAAAACTCCTACTTTGGGAGTGGATACGTTTTCAGAATTAGCTTTTTTAAATTGTTAAATAACGACGACATAAAATGTAAAAAAGTTCTACAATAAACTACAGACGTCATGTATAGGAACATGTTGAGAAAATAAAAATTAATCTTATCGAAAATAAGTAATCTTGTTTAATTACTAGTTTCTATTTTCTCATTATTCTGATTTCTCATTATTCACAAAGATTTTCTGCAGATTTTCTAGAATTATTATTGAAAAGACGGCATTTGAAGAATTTAAAAAATCTGCGAATAAATTCAGAGAAAATAAGAAATTCAATATAATAATGAAAACGAAATAATCGATTTTAGCATTGATTTATTGACAAATTTCTTTTGAAAATATGTTCCTAACCATCTAATTAAATTACTGTATAGTTTTTACTTTATTTTTTCGTTCAACTACCTTACATAGCCGGTCACTCCCTTTAATGCAAAAAAATGAAAAAACTGGAAAAAGAAAAAGATAGAAAAGGAAGTTAAAATGGTTAAACTCCGAATGATAAAGATGAATGTTTGCGTGCCTAGGAAATATATTAGGAGAACTAGGATCTGAAGGTCCAGGTACAAACAAGAACTGTGATTGTTCAGCTAGGGACGGATGGTAAGAGATCATCTCTCCCAGCAGCTTCAGATGATCCTGAGGAGAAAAGATTTAAAAGGAACTGATTACTCTTCTCATACTCTAATTTTCTCATCCTTATATCTTTAAAAAAGTATCGTAAAGCTTCTTTGTTTCATTTTATCTCCCAACATACAGTCAAATTATCATGCCTTGCGGGCTATGGTAAATTGAGCTCATAAGACTAACTTGAGTCTGCATGGGATTTAGTGAATCAGATCTGGCAAAACTTTTTTTAAGATTTCAAACTATGAATATTGGTAATATTGGGGCAAATTTGCAAATATTTCCCCGTACTCTCGTTTTAGTATCGATCCCTTTAATAACCTCTTTGTACATATCTCTCAGAGTATAAATGAATTGTGATTGATCAGTTTCATAGTTTATTATACACCAGTAATGTTTGTTCATGTTTTGATAAGATCCTTTAGATATTTAACTGTTACAGTTCACGATCTGTCTGAGCAGCTTCCTCTATTACTCTATCTCGTTTAGCTGCTCTCAGAGTCTCTGTTATCCTGGCCGCTCCTACAACCTGGAGCTGCTCCTTGAGTCCATGTAATGATAGCAGTTTTTACGATCTGAACTGCTCCCTGAGTTGTTCCTAGAGGCTCTGCTATGTTAGCCTTAATGTTCGAGCTGCTCCCCAGAGCTATCCCTTGAGTCTCTGCTATGTTAGCCTTACTCACAGTTCGAGCTGCTCCTAAAGCTACCCCTTGAGTCTCTGCTATGTTGGGTGTTCATTCCCAGAGCTATCCCTTGAGTCTCTGCTATGTTAGCCTTACTCACAGTTCGAGCTGCTCCTAAAGCTACCCCTTGAGTCTCTGCTATGTTAGCCTTACTCACAGTTCGAGCTGCTACTAAAGCTACCCCTTGAGTGTCTGCTATGTTAGCCTTACTTACAGTTCGAGCTGCTCCCAGAGCTATCTATCTCTAGAAATCTCTCAACAAGAGCTTCCCATTCACTGCTGATTTATTTGCAACTTCTACTGTAAACCAAACTGCTAATATGGCTGCTCCGGAGTCTCCGCTAATTTGGCTGATCTAAGATGATTCCTATACTGGTCTGGCAACTGGTCTGTGAATTGATGCCTACAAGGAGCAGTGTCTTCTGCATCAAGATCTCTTGTTCCTCAACTATTTTTACAATATATCTGTGAAGAGCTGTCTGTAAAGAGCAGCGTCTCCTGTCCCAGGACCTTCTGGTTCTAATACTGGTTCCACAACAGGTTCGTGAAAAGCTGTTCCACAATGAGTGGCGTCTCCGTACTCAGAATCCTTTGGTTCCGCTAGTGGTTCCACAACAGGTCTATGAAAAGCTGTTACATAATGAGCGGGTGCTCCGTTCTCGGGATCCTGGATTTTCTAGTTCTCTTATGTGTCCTGGATACTTAAGATCTCCAATCACATCATCCAGACAGAACAAACACTAGGCTGAGAGAATATCAGAAATATGAAGACGACATTTAATTTTTTTGAAAATCCACGAAATTCTTTGTTAAATCCGCCAACTTTTATTGTTTTGTTTTACAATCTACATAAAGAGAACATGTTCACAATTAAAATAGAAGATAGACTAGTATTTATATAATCACAAAGAATAACAAGAAACTAATTGCAAGTTAAATGTACATAGTACAAGACAACTATACTGATGGTAATAGTAAACAAAACAGAATTTTGGAAACATTTACGTTAAAAAATTACAAAAATTTGTATTGCAAGGGGTAATAATGTATCTTAATTGTACAAATATGTATCCTCTTGGCTTCAATGAACTTATAGAATGTCGTCTTCTAAATATATTCGAGCCTGGTGTTTGTCCAGTCTGGATTATGTGATGTGTCCTGGATATCCTAGTTCTCCTATGTGTCCTGGATGTCCTAGTTCTCCTATGTGTCCTTGATATCCTAGTTCTCCTATGTTTCCTGCAGATACCCTAGTTCTCCTATGTATCCTGCAACTATTGTTACGACAGATGTGTACAGAGCTACTATGCAATGAGTGGCGTCTCCGTACTCAGGATCATCTGGTTCTGCTGCTGACTCCACAACAGGTCTGTGAAGAGTTGCTCTATAATGAGCGGCGTCTTCGTTCTCAGGATCCTGAAAGTCCTCCCTCTCCTATTTGTCCTGGATATCCTGGAAGTCCTGGTTGCTCTGTATCTCGGGTATCCCTTTCAATAGAACCAACTCGAGAATATGGAGCTTCCGTATGTCCTATAGGTCCTGGATACTCTGTATCTCGGGTATCCTTTTCAATAGAACCAACTCGAGAATATGGAGCTTCCGTATGTCCTAGAGGTCCTGGCTGCTCTGTATCTCGGGTATCCGTTTCAATAGAACCAACTCTAGAATATGGAGCTTCTGTATGTCCTAGAGGACCTGGCTGCTCTGTATCTCGGGGTGTCCCTGTCAATAGAACCAACACGAGAATATGAAGCTTCTGTATGTCCTAGAGGACCTGGCTGCTCTGTATCTGGGGGGGGGGTGTCCCTGTCAATAGAACCAACTCGAGAATATGGAGCTTCTGTATGTCCTAGAGGACCTGGCTGCTCTGTATCTCGGGTGTCCCTGTCAATAGAACCAACTCGAGAATATGGAGCTTTTGCATATAAACACCATAGCTACTCCAAGGCTCAAGTAACTCTGTTCATCGATCCAGCTGGAGAATAAAGACTGGATCCTCTAGCTGCTATGCGTCTCCGGTGGCGCTGGGGAACAAAGAGCGTCCTCTGATATCCTTAGTGATGTTGAGGATTCCAAGGATTTATATTCATGCTGAAGGATGGGAAGGAGACTGGCGTCCTCCTTAGTCCTCTGTTAGTCATGGTAAGATATATCATTCTGAGAGCTGTCCATGAAGTACAAGTCCCCAGGCCTTAGTGGGATAAACGGAGCTAAGCTCTAACGTCTCTTCTGTGTAAGATCCTGGAGTGTACTGCTCCTATTCTCCAGGTTATCTACTCAGCTTAGATTCAGACAAAGGGTTGAGAGGTTTTAGTATCTGGTCAAATTCTAAATATTACAACATGCTTTAAATATTAGAAAATCTAGCTTTACTAAATTATTTATAAAAACATTTCGTCAATAGACAAAGGTTTGCATGAGCCTTTCTTAATTCTTTAGACTTAAAAAGCTAATTTTGTTGTACATTTTATTGTCCTACCTTTAAAGAATTATTATAGACAGTTCCACTGGAAGAATTGTTTAGAAAGTTTCCAAAAAATATAAAAGCAGTTGGAGGCATTTCAGAGTATCCTAAATATACAATTTTAGTTGGAGGGATTTCAGAGTATACTAAATATACAATTGTAGTTGGAGGGATTTCAGAGTATACTAAATATAAAATTGTAGTTGGAGGCATTTCAGAGTAATATACAATTGTAGTTGGAGGGATTTCAGAGTATACTAAACATAAAATTGTAGTTGGAGGGATTTCAGAGTATACTAAATATACAATTGTAGTTTGAGGGATTTCACAGTATTCTAAATATAAAATTGTAGTTGGAGGGATTTCACAGTATACTAAATATACAATTGTAGTTGGAGGGATTTCACAGTAATCTAAATATACAATTGTAGTTGGAGGGATTTCACAGTGTACTAAATATACCATTCTAGTTGGAGGGATTTCAGAGTAAACTAAATATACAATTGTAGTTGGAGGCATTTCAGAGTATACTAAATATTAATGATATGAATATCATTGATATGAATATTGGTGAGATATGAGATATGAATATTAATTATATAAATATTCGTGATGGTGAATATTGGTGATCTGAATATGTGTGATGTGAATATTTGTCATCTGAATATTAGTGATAAGAATATTATTATTATTATTAAAGATTTATTCACACACATTTAATATACATACATATATTATGATAATCTTATGAGGAAAAAAATGTAATAATGGAAATTCTTAAACGAGATGAAATAATCTTGATGTATTCTTTAACGAAGGCCTGCGGCCTTCGTTAAAGAATGCATCAAGATTATTTCATCGAGTTTAAGAATTCCATTATTAAATTTTTATCCTCATAAGATTATTATTATATCATATTTGTGAGGTTCCATGGGCACATACCCAAGAAATCATACTAAAAAATAATTCTGGTGAAATCCGACTATTTCAAGGTGAAATAGTTAACATGATGAAAGGTTACAAATAAGTTTTATGCTCTTGTGCTGACTAACACTGTTTTTTATTTTCTAATGTTAAAATGTTAAAAACCATTTTACAAGTACAAATTGGTTCTTAATTTGAAAGTAATGCATGTGGTGTGATTGTTTCCTTTGTTTAGTTTGTTTGTTTACCAATTTCTAATGAAATTGCTTGTTTTTCAAGTTGATAATACATTTCAATACAGCATGATGAATGTGTCCTGAGTTTTTTTAGATGGGGAGAAGGTATTGTAGTGGGTTGTCTTAATCTACTAAACAAAATCTTGAAATCATTTAAAGAAGAAATCATGTCCTGGATATTAGATCCTAATTCTTCCAAGAAGAGGAGATTAAAGCAGGTTATCTAGTAATCAGTTCGGCATCAACTGATAGAGATCTTTTATTCATGAATCAAGATTTACTATTTTGTTTTCATTGTTATGGAGTAATAAGACCCTATTAAAAGTTTTTGTGACACTAGTATTTCAATGATAAGCTTTTATAAACTAACTTTTTCTGGTTTTGATTGTGGTTTCACTTTATCATCTTGAGGTATGCGAGATATTGTGACTGCTGACTCAGGCTGAGGTACTTTTAAAACTTTAGAATAAAGTAAAAAAAAACAATTAATTGAAATTGTGAAGACATGACAAACCTTTCTATTTTTGAAAAGCTCTGACCGTACTATAATTACAAATATGCAGAGATTTGCAAAATCTCACCAAACTTGGTTTGGAATGAAGAAAAACTAAAATAAAATTAAATAAAGTAGGCAGTCGGGCAGTATGCTTTGAGACTCTGTAGTTTGATGAAAATGTCCAATGGAAGACTTAAAGTTTAAAGATCATGGTTAATTTTTTTTGAAAGGTCAGAAAATGTTAATTAATCACAGGGGGTTCCACTCTTCTGTCAGGACTAAGGTTAAGATTTAAATGGAAATTCCTGAATTGAGATATATCAATACTTCAAAAAACGAAAAAGGTAAGTGAGCATGAAAAGGTAAGTGAGCATGTTTTACTAAACTAAAAAAAAGGTAAGTTTGCATGTTTTAATATTAAAGATAAAGGTAAGTGAGCATGTTATTTTTTAGTGTAAAAAGGTAAGTTTGCATGTATTAATATAAAAGAAAAAGGTGAGTTTGCCCTGTGCATGTTGTCAGTACAAAATAATTAAGTTAATATCAATATTGATTTATTGAAAAGATCAATATAAGGAGCGTGTAAGAATGAATATTCTTCAACAAGTGTAATAATTTCCATTCTTTAATGCTCGGAGCGTGTAAGAATATACATTCTTTCACGCTCTGGCCATGTAATAATTTCCATTCTTACACGGTCTGAGCGTTAAAGAATGAAAATTCTGCCCCTACAGTGTAAGAATAAGCATTCTTAAACGCAAGGAAGCAAACAATAATAAAAGTGTTCCTCCTGAACCGTGTAATAATGGGAATTCTTACACGATAGGTTTACTACTATGGAACCGAACAGATATGATATAATACATATTACATATATTAATGGTATAGTTTAAATTTGTTTTGTTATGAATGATATTAGATGTATTCATTATTCACTCTCATAATCTCAAATTTCATAAACCTGCTATTTTTAAAGAAATCTATAGTGATATGAATATTAGTGAAATGAATATTAGAGATATGACTATTAGTGAAAATAATAATAATAATCGCTGTAAATTCAGAGGTGGGAGACAGGCCTTCTGTACACCCTCAGATATGAATATTAGTGATATGAATATAAGAGATATGACTATTAGTGATATGAATATAAGTAATATAAATATTGGTGATTTGAATATTAGAGATATGACTGTTAGTGATATGAATATAAGTAATATGAATATTGGTGATATGAATATTAGTGAAATGAATTAGTGAATCAAGTTATATGAATGTTATTGATATGAATATTGGTGATATGCATATTTGTGATCTGAATATTGGTGATAAAAATATTAGTGATATCAAAATTTGTTATATGAATGTTATTGATTTGAATATTATTGACTGAAATATTAGTTATAGGAATATTAGTGACATCATATGAATATTGGTGATGTAAAATATTTGTGATATAAACGCCGTACCTGCGAATAGTTTGCGGAGTCTCGCCTGGACTTCCGGTTCGTCCAGCCAGACGTCAGACAAGAAAACAAACATGGCGTCAGTATTGTTCTGCTCAGCTAGAGACAGCTTCTCACTAGGCCAACACGTAAATAAAAGATCTATTCAAATATTTCAGACAAAACTAACAAATTAAATTGATTTCATAAACATTCACATTGGACCAATTCCAAATAATTTTTTTCTTAAATTCAGTAGTATTGAAAAAAAAAATATTTTTCTTTTCTAAAATATATTTTTTTTTAATGGCGGGAGCACAAGTCTTTAAATATCCATGTTCCCTGATTTTCACGGTAGTCTCAGCTGGGCCTCCGAAGAAGTTGGTGCTACCAAAATGTCCCCTGGTGGTGGAACTTGCCTCAGCAGGAGGAAACCCTGACACAATCATCATCTCATGACATGATAAAAACTTCACGAGAAATTTATAATATATAGATAAAGTTGTCTTTTAGAAAATTTCATCTTAAACTGAATTGAATACTATTACTAAAAGTAAATAGTGACTGGTGGACAGAACTGGTTTAAACAATACATCCCAATCAACACTGATATGATCGGCAGCTCCCGGCTCACAGCTGGCTCATCAAAATCCAAAAACTTAATATCATTACTTTTTATTTCCAGACTCTTTTCTGATACATTTCAAACATGATCATCCTAGGTTTGATGAGTCTCAAACTTCGATTGGAGTGAAAAATAAAAATAATTCAAATTTAAAAATATTAAAAAAAACAAAAGACGAAAATTTCAAAGTGAGCTAGTGCTTGTACATTAAAACCGAATAAACGATTGAATTTGCTTAGATAGTTGTGATGAAATTTGCCTAGAGCGATGACATGAAAAACCTCGTCATCGTACCATCCCTCGGCCAGAACGAAACAGTTCTCGGTGAAGAGCCCGGTGTGGAACTTGGTCTTGCTGAGGTCAAGCTTAACCACGCCGGTCGGATCCTCTAGGTAGTAACTACCGTAGGTGATCTAAATATTAGTATTTACTCGTACTCGTACAATATATAATATACTTTGCTTGTCTGTCAGTCTGTTTATTAGTATCTTTGAAACGTCAAAACGGATGAACTGATCGGGTCCAAATTTTGTATGTCAACTCACATGACCCCAAGAAAATTTTATAGACCGTCAAAGTTGATCCAATTTGCCCTAAAAAAATGTCGAAAATCGTTATTCTTGTAAATGCACAAAAAAAACCGCCAAAACTGAATGATTAAAAATGACCACTTCAGAGCAACAGCTAAAAGCTAAAATATAGAAAGATATCCCAAAATATTCTTTTTGGTTCAATGTTCTTTATCAATTATATATTTTTGGTTTTTAACAGTTAATTTACAACATTTAAGTTAATAGTGGAGAAAAAAGACAAAAAACGTGTTATATATTTTCTTCCAATTAAAATGTATACAAGAATATTATGTTTACATTTTGTACTTTTTTAAAGGTAATTTTGCTTTACTTATGTGTTTATATGACAGCCTTTTGAAAATCTTTATCTGCAAAGATAATAATGGGATAAAAAGCAAAAAGGAAATGATACGATTTAGATAAAACCTGTTTTGAGAAGGCCTTATATTGCTCTACATGAAACAATTGTCCGCTTTCATTAATATTTAAAAACGCTACCCCAGTTAAAGAACAAATGTACAATTGTGGACAAATGTACATTGTAAACTTTAACATAACAGCTCCTAACAAGAACTAGTTCCTCGATCCTACCTGTGTAAGCATACCAAGAACAATAATATCATCCATCCTGTTTGTAGTTCCTAACAAGAACTAGTTCCTCGATCCTACCTGTGTAAGCATACCAAGAACAATAATATCATCCATCCTGTTTGTAGTTCCTAACAAGAACTCAACAGGTTTCAGCTTGTATTTCTTCTCAGATCCTGTAGAACCTGAAAACAATCAATCAATCAAATGCTCAACAATTGATCACAACTCGAAAAGGGACTGTACGTGTAATTTCAAGTGACCCTCCATGCAAAGATAACAATGCCCGATTTACAACGGTACCCTTAAAACTTTGTCTGATCAAGTATAAATTAGATATCCATGGTTTTTTTTCTTTAAACTGTTTATTTTCGTTTGAGGTTTTTCTGCGAAAGTGACTTGCGAAAATTTCTTGTTTATAATAAGAAATGGAGAAACACTTTTCGTGTAAAAAAACGGAGATTATCTTCAACATTTTTCATCAGATTTAGGTTTGATGAGAACCGTTGTTAATCAGGTATTGCCATCTTTGCGTGGAGGGTCACTTGAAATTACGTTTACAGTCCTTTTAATGAATGCAAGAGGAGATTTTATTAAGAATTTATACGAAAAAACGTAATGAAAGAAAATATAATTAAAAAGAAATTATTTTTCTTTAATATTTTTAATCTTATTTTACCTGTTCCGGAGAAAAGATCGTGGCGAGCAGTTCTCTGAGAAACCATAACAAACCTGAACAGGATAATTAAATATTTCATTTTAAAACCTAGTGTTATAGTATATTCAGTTTTTACAGGGGTATCCAATATCCACTTTAACATCTTATTGTTGAATTAAATCGTATGCAATATGCATCCGAGTTTTTTTATAAATAATAATTGATGTTTTACTATCTGGAAATTGATAACTTTATATCAAGGTTTCTCTCAAGTGATTTGAAGATTTATGCAGCCGAGCCAAACAGTTACAATAATTTAGCATCATGGAGAATCTGGCATTCCACTCCATACATGGAGGGTTAAGTGAAAATGTATTTTCAGTCCTTTTAATGTTAAATATGATTACCTGTCGTGATAAATATTGTTTTTCTCGGCTGCTGGGGGCAGAAGAAGTGGCTTATGTCTACCCATCATGTCATCCTTAACAGTTTAAAGTTTTATATATTATTATGTCTACCCATCATGTCATCCTGAACAGTTTAAAGTTTAATATATCATTATGTCTGTCTACCCATCATGTCATCCTTAACAGTTTAAAGTTAAATATATTATTATGTCTACCCATCATGTCATCCTTAACAGTTTAAAGTTTAATATATTATTATCATGAATGAGAACCACGCTTTCAATGAGGAAGGGGTCGGTCTCCAATGAATATTAGATACTGTTTTTTAAAAATATTTTTTTTTGTTTGTAAAAATCAATCCTACCCATTCGCAATCATCTATTTTCCTGATATGCTATTAAGCGATGTGCGAAGCGCATTTGTAGTTTTTTTATATTCGGATATTATTATCGGATTATCGGATATTATATTTTTTATATTGATCACAGTTCTAATATTTGACAAAAAAAAAGTCGGGTCTGCTCGAATAAAGTTAAAGGGACTATAAGCGGAATTTCAAGTGATCCTTCATGCAAAGGCGAAAAGGCCGATCTATAACGAATATGGTTTCCTGCAGTGGAAATGCGCAAGACAATTTTTGTATAGAAACCCAATCGAAAATTACAGGGTGGCCAAAACTTTTTTGAAAAAATCCGTACAAAAATCCGTACATTTTCAGAGAACAAGAGAACAAGAGAACTTAGAACTTAGAACTAGAGAACTAGAGAACTAGAGAACTAGAGAACTAGAGAGCTAGAGAACTAGAGAACTAGAGAACTAGAGAACTAGAGAACTAGAGAACTAGAGAACTAGAGAACTAGAGAAAAGAGAACCAGAGAACTAGAGAACCAGAGAACCAGAGAACTAGAGAACTAATGAACTAGATAATAGAGAACTAGAGAACTAGAGAACCAGAAAACCAGAGAATCAGAGAACCAGTGAACCTGAGAACCAGAGAACCAGAGAACTAGAGAACCAGAGAACCAGAGAACCGGAGAACCAGAGAACCAGAGAACTAGAGAACTAAAGAGCGTTGATTCTAATTTTTAAAACTGTTTAGATCAATGTGTAGGCCATTTAACAACCAAACAATTAAGTTATAATTAGAAAGAGTGGAGTGTAGATTTAGGATCTAATATAATTAAAAATAGCGTGGTACAGGGGTTGCAAACTCAATTAAAAGAAAGTTAATATTAGAAAAAAATGAAAAGATTTACAGATAAACGGAAGAAACCTGAGAGGATGTTCTCAGATCTGATAAAGAGACAGATAGATAGATAGATAGATAAACAGATAGATAGACAGAGAAACAGATAGACACATACACATATAGATAAACAGAGAGACAGATAGGATATATAAACAGATAAATAAAAAGATAGATAAACTGACATGCAGATAGATATACAGATGGATAGACAGATAGCTAGATAGATAGCTAGACATATAGCTAGACAGAGAGCTAGACAGATAGATAAACAGATAGATAGACAGATAGCTAAACAGATAGCACATTCTCAAATGAACACTTATGGAACATATTCTCAAATGAACACTTCTGGGATCTCGAAAATTATGAATGAATTTTGATTGTCAATTGAAACGTTAATCAATCTAATATTATTTAGAATGCAGAAAATAAGTTAAACTAACTTCATTTTGACGAGATTTTTTTTTGAAATTTTCATGAAAAACTTGCTGAAAAGAGTGAAAATTAAAAAAACCGGTGTATTTCCAGGATAAAAATCCGTACAATCCGTACAATTTGAAAAAAATCCGTACAATCCGTACAATTTGAACAAAAAATCCGTACAATCCGTACAATTTGAAAAAAAATCCGTACAATCCGTACAATTTTAGGGTTACAAAATAAAAAATCCGTACAATCCGTACATTTTGGCCACCCTGATTAACAAAATTGTAAACATTGATAACTAATTCATACTTAATCATTCAAAGCTTTTAAGAACACCGTTGTGAATCGGAAATTGCCATCTTTGCATGGAGGGTCACTTGAAATTACGCTTTAAATCCCTTTAAGATTGTAGCTTTTGAAACAGTTAACGTTATTTAGCTTAGAGGTTTCATCTCAATGAAAAGTTTCCGGCACTGAGCTGGAAACTATGGTGTTGGATACCCTCATCACAGTCGCTTAATCTCGATATTCACTGTGGACCCTTATAATTTTCTATTTAATTTATTCTTTTGGATATCCATAATGGGTTCCGACCAATGAGAGTTCTCCCATTGGTTTCCTGGCTTCTAATTGGCTGTTCGGTTTCTGAAAACGACAACTGAATCAGTTGAACTGATTGGTTGAATTTTTGACACTTTTCTAGCTGGATATTAAATAAAGATTAAATTAATCTGCAGATTGACACAAATAGAAGATCAAACATTGATCTCGATATCGACAATACAAGAGTTACCAGCTATGATCCTAGATAGATTATCTCTAATACAAAGCCTACCTTGAGATATTTCTTCCTCTCAGCAGAGAACGTATATCTGGGAACCTCGAACCCACTAAAACATGGTTTATCAAAAATATTTAAAAGGATTATAGTTGTTACCATTATTAGTAATATAAGTAATAAGAGTAATATGAGATGAGATCTACAAAAAGCCCCATCTTGGATAACCCAGACCGCTTACTTACTGAAGTGCTCGGAGTTGCCCGTGAAATTTTTAAAACACTGGACATTATTTTCTCCAGAAAATTTGGAATTTTATAAATAAAGAAGTTTCGGTCTTTTTGCCTTTGCTTTCTCCAAAAATGTCAGCAAATTGGTCCTGGATCCGGATCCGCATTAAAATGGATCCTAACCACTGCACTGGCTAGAAAACATATCCCATTCAACACTGCTCCTAGCTTTTCATGACTGGCTCATGGCTATTTTAAGTATTAAGTAACAAAAGAGGAATCTGTAAAGGACCCTTTAATGGACTCAATGGACCCCCAGACTGCCGTAAGGTGAGAGGGTCATAACTCAAGATGCCATAAAAACCATGAAAAAATAAAATGTTTGACCTGATAATATTAAAAGTATCCGTATTCTCATCTCCTCCTTCTTCTGCTGTGCACTCTGATATAGCCTGATAATATTGGATAAAAGACTAATTTAAGCTCCAAATGAAACGAAATGAAACGAAAAACGAAACGAAAAGAAATGAAATGACACTAATCAAAACCAAATGAAATGAAATGAAACGAAACGAAATGAAATGAAACGAACGAAAATAAATGAAATGGACTGAAATGAAATGAAAATAAATGAAATGACACGAAACGAAACCAAATGAAATAAAAAGAAACGAAACGAAATGAAATGGACTGAAATGAAATGAAACGAAATGAAATAAAATGAAATGAAAGCATAACAGGGATTGTTAACTTAAGGCATTTACTGTAGGGATCAGAGTTTCAATTCTTACCCAAACTCCGGGGTTTTAGCCCGATCTTTATTATAAATTTGTTTTTGGTTTTACTTATAAAAAGTTTTATTTATAAATTGAAATAACGGATCAGAAGAAATGGTTCTCAAACATGGATCTTAAATTGAGGAAAAATTATTGTAATTCATTTAATTGGAATACTGTTTAGCTTTTACTTGATTTACTTAACTAAGACCTTTTTGACATTTTAACTGTTGCTCTGAAAGTCGGCCATTTAAATCATTTTCAAATTTAGGCGGATTTTTCTTTTCGAATTGGCGTATTTAAAAAAATAAGACTATTTTCCAGTAATTTTTTCTTAAAATTTTGATGTTCCATAAACATTCCATTGGGCCATGTGATATCCCACAGAAAATTTGGGCCCTACCAATTTACCAGTTTTGACTTATTTTGTTTACAAACAAACAAACAGACAAGCAAAGTATATTTATTGATTTGAACCCAGTACAAATAAAATTCTTGGATAAATTTTTGGACCCCAGCGAAACTTATGTTTAGATCTGAATCTAAAACACCAATATCCATTCTATTAAGGAGAAGGTATTTTCATAATTATAATTGATATTACCATTATAAATATTTTCCGCCAGAAATGTATCACTGAATCTTTTTTCTTTCCCAAGAAACGTATTTTCGGAGAAAACTTAAGATATTACAAGGAGTACAATTTAAATTTGTAATATTTGAAGTCACAGAAAAAGTTTAACCTTCCGGTGGTATTTTTGAGATATTTATATTTACCTGTTCCATAATCTTAATATCAATAACAGCTGTTTTCAGTTTCTGCTTTTCCACTTGACTTAGAATTCTAAAAAGTAAAATATATGTACAGTACAGTGCAGTACAGCTGGTAAAGTACAGTACTTCTGAGTTTTTTTTTTTAAGTAGAAAAAAATTTACAAAGTAACATTGTTATAGGAGTAAAGTAAAAAAAATAGTGCAACATTGAAATGCAAAATTTTAAACGTTTATGAAATGTCAAGTTCCAATGACCGAAAGTGGGTCTAAGTAGAGATTTATTTTGTCATATGTAAAATTAGGCCTAAGCACTATGGCAGTTGGGATCAAAGCCCAGATTTTAGTCCCAAATGAGGAACGTGTGTTTCTAGGAAGAGTAACAGCCTCAGACCAATAACTTTTAAGATATGCCCAAACATAGTTGGGAAGTGGTTTAAGAAACATGTTGGTAACTCCCAGAATACCGAGAATATTAACTTACTTATCAATCCATCCGTTCCTCTCAACATCCTTAACTGGGGCTAGCAGACCGGTCAAATAAACAGCTGCTTCCTGGCTCAGCTGTAATCCATTCAGCTTAAACAGCGTCTGTACACGCTGCTTTATCTGCTTGGACATCTTGTTTTCTGAAAATGCGACTGTCTTGTAAAACTATCTTGTAGTTAAAATGTAGTAAAAAATAAGAATTATATTAATCTCTATGAGTAAAATTGGAAAGTTTAGTTCGAGAAAGACCATTAAAAGATAACACTGAGTCATTTGCGATTAAAACATAAATGAAAATTAAAAATCATGTTTCTCATAAAAATGTTTGTTTTCATTTAAAAACCGGTTAAGGTTAGATATGCTCTCACTGGCTGTAGAGATACTTCTGAATCTCGAACTGAAGAGATTTTGAGATGGTTCTGATAAACTCCAGGGTCACATTACACTTGTATTTAGGCTGGTCCATCTGATCTGTACCTGGATAACAGATCATTTAAAATAATCCAAAAAATCGTAATTATAAAGATTTTTATAACTTAGAAAAAAATTCATTTTGAGTTGTAAAAATGTTGCTAATTTGGCCAGAAATATTTTATTTCAACATAAAAAAATGTTAGGATGCTTTTTTCTTCTCAAAATGTGCCCTTACTCTAGGTCTTTACTTTCGTCCTTCAAAAGGTTTAAAACCTTTTCAGAAATGTAAAAAAATAAACCGACATTTAATTTCTATCGGCTTAAATCATCGATCTCTCTTATTGGTCAAGTCCTCAACTGTTGACCAATGAGAGAAAAGAATTTTTTTTTCTGATCCGATTAAAATTGGTTCAGCCTGTTCAAAAGTTCCAAGCTCCAATTTAAAGAAGAAAATTATAAATAAAGGGGTAATGCGAATATATTCTTATTATATTTAAAATTCGGTAATGGTGATGGACCAAACCTCTGTAGAGTAAAAAAAGTAGATGTTAGTTCCACATTTATTGAAAATATATTTCGGTCTGGGTTATCATAAACCTACCAACAGCTGTGATAAGCTGTAGTCGAACAAGACTGGAGATTTGAGTGTAGATATTAGCTGTTGGATTCACCCGTTCCTAAATAATAGAAATATTTCAGCATTTACCTTCAGAACTTTTGTGTTGTGAACCTTGAGATATACATTGATCTTGGGATCAAGCTTTTATCTTGGGATCAAGCATTGATCTTGGGATCAAGCATTGATCTTGGGATCAAGCATTGATCTTGGGATCAACCTTTGATTTTAGGATCAAGCTGTGATCTAGGGATCAAGCTTTGATCTTGGGATCAAGCTTTGATCTTTGGATCAAGCATTGATCTTTGGATCAAGCATTGATCTTGGGATCAAGCATTGATCTTGGGATCAAGCTTTTATCTTGGGATCAAGCATTGATCTTGGAATCAAGCTTTTATCTTGGGATCAAGCATTGATCTTGGGATCAAGCTTTTATCTTGGGATCAAGCATTGGATATCGAGATCAAGATCAAGGTTAACAATGTCCACACTGAAGTTCCGAACTCTGGAAAAATGTTATGGAAGTTCAAAACAGTCTTTTATATTTACGTTAAAAGAAGAACCTGAACTCACATAAACAAATTGCTGCTCATAATAATAAAAAAACAGTCAACCATCATTCCGTGGAAATCAAGGCCGAGGCCCCTAAAGAAAACTCCACATCTAAGCCAAAAAATACTTCACACTGAATGATAAGAAAAAGACGTATTCTAATCCCTGCCACTACTCCAATGGGAACTGTTCAGGGCAGGTGAACTTGTCTCAATAACATTGTAAAAAATAGCGAGCATACGCTCCAAGGGAAACTGTTTAGAGCGGTTTAACTTACCTCAATAACATTGTAGAATATAGCGAGCATACGCTCCAAGGGAAATTGTTTAGAGCTGTTTAATTTACCTCAATAACATTGTAGAATATAGCGAGCATACGCTCCAAGGGAAACTGTTTAGAGCTGTTTAATTTACCTCAATAACATTGTAGAATATAGCGAGCATACGCTCCAATGGGAACTGTTTAGGACCGGTCAACTGGCTATTAAACTTTTCCTTAGCTTTTATCTAAATTAAAAAAAATTTGAAAAAAGAAACATAAAAAATAATTCTATTTCGAAAATTTACATTATTTTAAATTTAAAAATATCATAAAATAAATTTAAAAACCTTGAAATCAATAATTCCCAATAGGACCTAACATTTTATATTCTCCTACAAACTTCAACGTCTCCGCCGCAAAAAAATATTAAAACCCGTATAAAGTTTTTTAGCACTGTAAATACCTAGACAGATTATTCGGAAAAATATCTTCATTTCTAGGTGTATAAACCTACCGACTGTGATGTTTTCCTTTGTTTTCCATGATGTTTGACAAAGAACCGTTTATCCGTCTTGGCGGGGTTGTAAGAGGCGAGGTAGGCGGAGATCAAGAGGAACTTGCTGTAGAACGGTAGCTCCACACTCAGCCGGGTGGGATTTAAGGCTATTACTCCACCAACACCTTCAATCAACCAATCAATCAATCAATGAAGCAATTAATCAATCAATCTTGAAATCAGGACTAGCTGTAAAACCAACCATTTAATTATACAATAACCATTTAACCATCTGTCCATCAATCAATAATCCATCCAACCAACCATCCAACCATCNACCAACCAACCAACCAACCAACCAACCAACCAACCAACCAACCAACCAACCAACCAACCAACCAACCAACCAACCAACCAACCAACCAACCAACCAACCAACCAACCAACCAACCAACCAACCAACCAACCAACCAACCAACCAACCAACCAACCAACCAACCAACCAATCATCCAACCAACCAACCAACCAACCAACCAACCAACCTGTATCCTGCTCCTCTTGTTCTTCCTTCTGTTTCTGTAGTTCCCGAAGTTGTTGACTTGAAACTTCACGAAGATGAACAACGGACAGACATTTCTTTAAATCCTGAATGGCAAATTCAGTTCTTGAACTCAAAATGAAATGATTCATAAAGATAGCAATTCAAATTTTCACGCAGTTTCTGAGCTGAAAACTCATTTATTGGATAGTATCTTTGTATCCACTGTCAACACTTTCAATTTTATGCTTAATCCTCTCTTTTGGATTTCCCTGCTGGGGTCGGACCAATAAGAGTTCTCTCATTGATTGCGCGCCAAAATTTTAATATTTATCGGTTTCTTATTGGCTGTTCGGCTTCTTTAATCGACCATCTAATTGGTAGCATTTTGGATCTGATTAGTGCTTAGGATCAGTTTAATTTTGATCCAGATCCTGAGATCCGGATCCTAGATCCCCACTGGAAAAAAATGAATCCGAATCCAGGTTATTTATTTAAAATTTACTGAATTTTATTAACGAAGAATTTTAAATTTTTCTGTCCTATTTTTTTGGCATTTTAATGCTTAAAGTTGATGAACCGTTCAGAAATCAGGAAATTTTTATAATCTCTCTTTTTCAATAGTTTAGATTTGTGTTTTGAGAGTAAACATTTTTTTGCCGTTTTTGGTTGTTATTTTGCCCCTTGGATTCAGATCCGTGGATCCGCATATTTTCGCGGATCCGGATCCAGGAATCTAAAATCTTGCTGTTCCAAAGGATCCGGATCCTAAGCAATGATTTTACCTTGTCGATATTGAACCATAATTTCTTAGTATCAGTTTCCTTGCATTCTCCTGAGTCGACCGGTCTGCAGTATTCGCTGTAGTGTAGTCCAGCAATATGGGAGAGCTCAGTAAACGATCTAAAAGAGAGCTCAGTAAACGATCTAAAATATTGCAACAAGAGTTAAAAATTAATTCAGTTCTAATGAAGAAATATTAAAATATTGAAACAAGAGTTAAAGATATAATTAAGTTCTGATGAAGAAATATTAAAAATATTGAAACAAAAGTTAAAGATATAATTAAGTTCTGATGAAGAAATATTAAAATATTGTAACAAAAGTTAAAGATATAATTAAGTTCTGATGAAGAAATATTAAAATATTTGGTACACACGAGTAAAGCAGTTTGTGGGAGGAAACATTGCTGGGAGGAATAACGTTCAGCAATGGGCGGGTCACTTTTGTAGAGAAAGCACAATTGAAAATAATGAATTATAAAAGAAATAAACATGATAAAATCCTTGATCAGACAAAACTTTTGAGGGTATTGTTGAAAATGAAAAATGCCAGTCTCTTTTTTAAATCCTCTTCCCCCTTTCACAAGAGGGAGGGGGTGCAGTAGCGCCATGATCCCCGCAAAATGACCTCCGAGCCTCCAGATTTGCAGAATGACCACCAGGCCCCGGGAAAATGTTTCCCAGCCACAGTGACATCATGGAGGCCGGGAGACAGTTTCGTGGGGCCTGGAGGTCATTATGCAAATCTGGAGGCTCGGAGATCATTTTGCGGGGATCATGGCGCCTATGCTCCCCCTCCCTCATCACCATCGGACCTCATTTGCAAAATAATTTTTAATTTTCACAAAAATTTAGCATTTTGGTGAAATTTAGCATTTTGGTCAACGATTTGTGTGTGGGGGGAAAGGGTAAGAAGTTTTTGTTAAGGTTTGTCCTTTCAGGTCCTGGATAAAGCAATTTGTTTATAACTAACCTTGCAACCATAAAGAATATAGATTGGACCAGGGATATAAAGTCTCTCTTAAACTCCCAACTTTTCTCCCCGGGAAGCTGGGATATTAAAAGTTCCGTCATCTCACCCTTTTTGTACTGAAAAAGGAGCAAAGTAGTTTTTGGAAATATATCTTTATTGAACTTTTTATTTTTTAAAATAAGTATTATTTTTCATATTCTTCTTTTTTGCTAAATGCACTGGCTAAATAAGAATAATAAAGATAATAATCATAAAAAATTTAAACAATTCATGACAATAAATAAAAATGTTACCTGAGGAAAATGAATAATGTATGGGTAGGGTAGTCCTCTATTTGGGAGAAACCGTGTCCAATCTATTCTATTTAATGTACCCTGTAAACTTTTAAAGCAAAAAAATACCCCTAGGTTTTTTGGAAATGGCAAATGTATGGAAAATAATAATAAAAATGTGTAGACGGACACTCAAAAACTAAATACCACATACTGCTGTCTCACTTTTATCTCCAAAAATAAAAAATAAAAATTCCACACACCNCCCCCCCCTCCCATCAAAAGGCTGCATTAAAGAAGACTGTACAATTATTTAGCACATAAGAATAATAAAAAAATCTTATTTTTTTAAAAAAGTAGTAATTGAATGTAGTTGACAATGGCTTTAAGGGTTGATTACAGCACACCTTGAAACAAAACCCCTAATTTTAATTTTGAATGTTGTTGTACAGTTAGTAGATTCCTTGATTCGAAGATACAACAAATATTTAGTCCAGTTAACTCCTGTAGTCTACAGAATACTAAACAATAACAAATATTTAAACCAGTTAACTCCTGGAGTCTACAGAATATTAAACAATAACAAATATTTAAACCAGTTAACTCCTGTAGTCTACAGAATACTAAACAATAACAAATATTTTAACCAGTTAACTCCTGTAGTCTACAGAATACTAAACAATAACAAATATTTAGTCCATTTAACTCCTGTAGTCTACAGAATACTAAACAATAACAAATATTTAGACCAGTTAACTCCTGGAGTCTACAGAATACTAAACAATAGCAAATATTTAAACCAGTTAACTCCTGTAGTCTACAGAATACTAAACAATAACAAATATTTAGACCAGTTAACTCCTGGAGTCTACAGAATACTAAACAATAGCAAATATTTAAACCAGTTAACTCCTGTAGTCTACAGAATACTAAACATTAACAAATATTTAAACCAGTTAACTCTGTAGTCTACAGAATACTAAAAAATAACAAATATTTAAACCAGTTAACTCCTGGAGTCTACAGTATACTAAACAATAAAAAATATTTAAACCAGTTAACCCCTGGAGTTTACAGTATACTAAACATTAACAAATATTTAAACCAGTTAACTCCTGGAGTCTACAGAATACTAAACATTAAAAAATATTTAAACCAGTTAACTCCTGTAGCCTACAGAATACTAAACAATAACAATACAAGTTATTGTTATTATATTAGGAACGTCTTAATATTACAATTCTTAACTGAAATTACTAAACTGTATCGTTAAATTAGAACGCTTGATCTCAATATAAAATTTGGGCATTTATAAATTTTAGAATTAAAGCTTCATCTATTTATTTTAGTTATCCCTCCAGGGTATGACCAACTGCAATGAATATCGAAAAGAAATCAAATTAATCCCTAGGTTTACACAAGATGAAGATTAAGGCTTGATCCAGAAATTAACAACACTGAAGTACTGGCTTTAGTACTTCAGTCATGATTATACACTACAATTTAGAACAATAAGAAAAAAAAGAAAACCGACGAATAGCATTGAAAATAACAGTATAAAAGACACTAACACTAATAAAACCAATGACAGAGAAAAATAACGTTAAAATAAAACACACAAAGAAAACCAGAATTGAATAAGAATTAGTAAAAAACAATTTAAATTAAAAAATAAGTTAAGTAAAACACAATCTCTAAGCTATGCAAGTCCTTTATCAAAATTAAAATAACATTAAAAATTACATTTCCGAAGAAAATGTGGAAACAATTTTTTATTTTAGTTGTTACCGTGTTTTAAATGTGAGTCCGCGTCCCGAAACCTTTCTGATTCTTCAAACAATATCACGTAAACCTGAATAATTACAACTTTTTATTAATAATAATAATAAAAATTCCGAATTTTTTTGTAATTAACGGGATAAACCAAGGTACTAATGTAAGGAAAGTTATTTCTGAGGTATAAGCATTTTTTGTACTACAGAGTACTTCTTTGAGCGGAAAAGTAAACACATAACGGATGTCACAGTCTAACATGGAGTCAATTTTCACAAAAATAATCTATGAAATATTCTAGTCATAGGAAACTATTATGTAAATTTTCAAAATTATCAAAATTAAATGCTTTTAACCTCCTCGGGTACTAAACGAACACTGATGCATCTATTCTTGTTTACAAAGTCCGCCCAGAGAGAAATGGTTTTAATATGTACACAGAGTATACGCAACTGCAATTAACTTCACTTGCATTAGTACCTTCGGACAAACCATGTTACATTTAATTATGTTTATCCTTAAATAAGTTCTGAAAGGTACGGACATTTTTTTTCAATATTTTGTTAGAGCCTACGATTAAAACCTTTAGATCAAAATCAAAGAAGAACATTACATTATTTGATAAGCATTTCAGGCAGTGCTTAGAATCTATTGTATTTTGATCCGGATTTTTCTCTTCCTTTTTTACGCCTTTTTTATGCTAAAACTTATGAACCATTCAGAGATTAGGAAATTTCTAATAATTTCTCATTGTTCAATCGTTGAGATTTGTGTTTTGATGGCAAAAAGGTTTTGGTTGATATTTTGCCCCTTGGATCTGGATCCGGAACCAGGAAACCAAAATGTTATATCTTGATAAAAATACATATTAAAGTTTAAAAAATTGAATTGTAAATCGTCAATGTCGACGGTAAAATTTGACAGTGAAAGCGTAAGTAAAATTCTAATATAATTTGGTTCACTAAAACTAATTATATCTGATCTAACCTGTTTAGGGTTTAGCTCCTGACCAAGAATTGAAATAAAACTATTTATATCTGATGCAACCTGTTTAGGGTTTAGCTCCTGACCAAGAATTGAAATAAAACTAATTGTATCTGATCCAACCTGTTTAGGGTTTAGCTCCTGACCAAGAATCGAAAAAAAACTAATTATATCTGATCTAACCTGTTTAGGGTTTAGCTCCTGACCAAGAATCGAAATAAAACTAATTACCCGGGTGGACCAAGGTCGCAAATTTTAGAGACTATTTGTGACTAGTAGTCAGTATTATTTAGGCGCCTTGAGACACTTATCATTCATCAAGAGGATCTCGACTAAATACAACTGAAAAGCCCATTTTTAGGCAGTGCTCAGAACGGAAAAGGTGTGGGGTTACAAGTTCAATATCCCGACAGGGGGTCTCGCTATATTTGTCCGTATGTGTGTGTCTGTGTGCCCAGCTGTGGCATTTACAGCTACCATGGAAGGCAGCTGGGGCAGCTGGCAATGCGTCCAACCCTGCCTAATCTAAGCAACTAGGCCCGCCTAATTAGGCAACTAAAAATAGGATTGCCCGCCTAATTAGGCAACTAAAAATAGGATTACCCGCCTAATAAAGCAACAAAAAATAGGATTGCCCGCCTAATTAGGCAACTAAAAATAGGACTAAATATGAGCCTAAAATATTGTTTATAAGCTCTCTCAGGTCAGGGGCGTTCACAGGGTCAGTGTACAGGGTACCCCCCAACCATAAAAATCCTGTCTATGCTCAGATTAAAAAAGTAACTTAATCACCCTCTGAACAGACCATGTGTCTCAATTCTCATCATCATGGCTGAGTAAGATTTCAAGTTTCAGACAGGAAACTTGTCAATCATGCTACAGAAATAATCCTGTGAAGTATATTCATAATTAACAACAACTTGCTCTGAGCATTTAAAGATTCAACCCCCCTGCCGAGTCTGCGAGTATATTCACATAAGATGCAATTGAAAAAAATATTAAACAGATAATTAAGTTTATTAAAGCTTTATGTAAATTAGAAAATATTTTGAAGAAAAATTTGTAAAAACTTAAATACATTCATACATACATAGATTTTAAACTAGCACTACTAGAGTCATCTAGTGGCATCTAATGTAGTTTCATTCAAATGAAAGTATTTTCACACCTCACTACGTTCAGTGTGAAAATATTTACGCACCGTTGGTGAAATACAAAATTTGGTAAATAGGGATATGTGATATTCTTCCGGCCATATACTTAACTTCTACCCCCNATATCTGATCCAACCTGTTTAGGGTTTAGCTCCTGACCAAGAAATGAAATGAATTCTGAAATATTTTCACATTTTCTTGATTCTTCTCCAGTTAGTTGGACCACAAGGGATTCAAGCATCAATCTAGAGATATAAATTTCATTAATTTTCAAAAAAAATTTAATCGTCATGTTTGGAGATTCTTTATTTCTCCAGAATTACCCCCCCCCCCCTGGGAGCGAATGATTTTTGATGATTGAACATCAAAAGACAAGTTCTTTTCATTGTCTGTGATACTGTTTACCCAAAATTCATCTATTTTCCCCGAATAATCCTTTATTTTCAGCGAAATTTTTTTATTTTTTTATTTATCAATTTCAGGGGGAAAATCATTTTTCGAGAAAATATACACCCCTGAAAAACTTAAAATAGAAGGATTAAGTTCCGTTGAAATCCACCAAAAGATATTATAGAAATGATGCTGAGAAAAATAGAGTTGTATCCTTAAACCAAATTAAACCCCCCAGGGAGGAGGGAAACATATTGAACGCTTTATAATACAGAGATTCTGAACTCAGAGCTGGAAACTTTTGAATGGTGGATATCGTGATTAATGCTTGATCCACTCTTTTTTTAATATTCAGATTAAATAATGCTTGCTCTCCTCTTGTTATATAATCTCCAGATTAAATAATGCTTGATCCACTCTTTTTCTTAATCTCCAGATTAAATAATGCTTGCTCTCCTCTTGTTATTAATCTCTAGATTAATTAAAAGAACGGGATTAAGGATATACCATTTTAAAGTTTTCAGCTCAGAACTGAAAACTTAAGAATGGTGGATATCGAGATTAATGCTTGATCCTCTCTTTTTCTTAATATCGAGACTAACCTTATCTTGTACTGGTAACCTGAAAAGTGAATAAATTCAACCAACCAGAGTCGCGTATATAAAGCCGATAAATTTGAAATTTTGCGCGCCATTTAAGATTATAAATAGAAACGGGAAGGACTCTCTAAATTAAAAAATGATTTTTCCTTATTATATCCAAGAAAGAACGGTTTGAAAAGAAAATTAAAAGTGTGTCCATTGGATAATCACGATTAAGCGATCAGGATTAAGGATATCTCATTCTAAGGTTCTCAGCTCAGAACTTTAATAATAATGAGATTAAGAAGTATACCTGACATTGTACATCTCTACGCAGTGGAATACAGCGTGCTGAATCTGCTCCGTTTCAAGAACCCATTTTATAACACGGGTCTTGCCTATATATAGTTCATTATTATATTAAATCTGACTGTATACGATTTTGGCAAAATAATCCTTTAAGGGCAACTTTTTGCTACTTCTTTATTATTAAGGAATAAGGATAAGAAGCAAAAAAATCCCTTTTTTTGGTTTTATTAAAAAAATCACTTTTGCGGCCACAAAACATACTTTATTTATAAGTCACATCAATTTAAAAGTTGTGATCTCTTTTTGTCTGTTTGTTTGTCCGATCATAACTCGGAAACCCCTGGACCGATTTGCCTCAAATCTTGATTGGGGAACTCGGGAGAGTCACTGGAATGTTCTTAGCTTGGTTTAGAGATTCTAGATTGATTGGGTCGACTTTTATCGGGAAAAATAGCTAAAATCGTAATTTACAACAAAGCGCGAATAATCGACCTGGCAACGTTGGGTTCCCAAGCTAGTTATAAAGTAGTATAAAGTATAAATCTTTGTTCAAGGATATAAAGCAAGTTGTACAGTACACACCATAAACACACTATTTAGTATTAAGGCAAAACGGGACGGTAAGCCAAATAAATTTTGATCGGGGCACTTGGTAGAACCACAGGACTGTTCGAGATTTTTAAGTTGAGTTAGGCGACTTTTTTGGGATAACTTGGTTGTCAGGCAAAGCTGGGTTCCCCAGCTAGTCTATATATTTAAAGCTGTAATCAGCTCTGTTTCTTTATTTGGTTTGTATGTCCGATCATAACTCAGGACCCTCCTGAATAATATGCCTCAAATTTTGATTTAGGAACTCAGAAAAACCACAAGGATATTCTTAGTTTGGTTTTCAGATTTTTAGTTGAAACTTGAGTAGGTCGACTTTTTAAGGGAAAAATAGCCAAAATCGTAATTTAAGACGAAGCGCGGGTAAACGGCGGGATAAAATATGAGATCCCAAGTTAGTTAGAAATATGTTCTTATCAATGAAAACAGTTCTACCTGTCGCGCCTAGTCCGTGCAGGAAAATAGTTTCCGGGACGGATATCCCCGGTCCACCTGCCAGGACGAGTCTCAACTTTTCTATTTGTTCGTCCCTGGATAGGGGACGAGTAACGTCTCCCATTTTACAGCTCTGAAATACCAGATTGGTAAATATCACATATTGACGAATATCTTGATTTTAAAAATTAATCTTTTTTCACTTTTGCTGTTTTCTTCGGAGATTCTTGGTTTTATTCTACAGTAAGAGAAACCTGGCAAAGACGGGCCAACAATCCTAGAAAATAACAAATAAAACTTTTATCAAGAGAATTATATATTATAGAATGTTTCTAAAATTATGTTTTTATCTCCATAAATAACTAAAAAACTAACATTTAAATTATTTCCTGTTTTGTAAGTCTGTGTGATTTTTTTTATGTTCCATTACCTGGAACTAATTATGACACTTCTTTAATTGTAATAAAGATGATAAAATTATTATCTTAAGGTTTGTTTTTACAATTATTGAAGCCATTTCTCAAAATAAAAATTCCATACAAACCCCTAAAAAATTAGGGGGATGGGAGGGCAGTGGGTGAGGAGAGGAGAGGGGTGGACCTAACCTGATAACTGAATAAGCGAAGATGTCCCCTGGACTAGGAGAAGATGAGTCCGTCCTATCTCCTTGATAAACTCCAGCTTGTATCTCTCCGCCATACTGTGGGTCTTACACACCCTGAAGATGTTGGTGACGATGTCCTCTGAGGAGTATCCCAGCTTCCACAGGTGGGACATCACCTGCAAAAGAGATTATAGATGCTTTCCCGGAAAATATTTACAAGGACGATTTCAAAATAGCAAAAATCAAATTTAAAGTTTAAAAGCACATTAACCTAAAAACTACACAAATCTGATCTTATTTAAATTGACAATTGGGGCAATTAATAAATAGCATTTACGCGCACTAGAGAAAACAACAAAACAATTATAAGATGAAAGCTAAATTTTTAAGGATCAAATAATATTTCAAGCACAAAACAAGATAACAAATAACTCAAAATTTAGCGTTTTGTTAAAAAATCTAAAAATTATTTCTCCGAAAATTGTACCTTGTAGGCTTCGTCAATGTCTGCCTTGACGCAGTGTGAGAGCATATCCTTGATAAGAAGAGGATGAGGTTCATCACAAACCTTCCACACGTTGGCGGCCTTCACGAACCCGAACCCCTCGTAGGTGGACTGCAGGTTGTTCAACGCTTGTCTCATGTCACCCTGCAGCCAGTCATCATACCTGACTTGAAATAAAGAAAACCCACGAAATCCTTTTTGACAAGAAAGCACTTTTTAAAGATTAACTCTTACAAGATAATTGGACCAGAGTTCAATTAAAAATGTGTTTTTATTTTTTCGAATTTTTGTCCTTTAATAGAAAGGAAAATCAAGCTGAAAATAATAAGAATCATGTGGCGGTTCCGTAGAACCTGAATTTGAGAGAAAATCAAAAATTTCGTGGTTTATTTTTTATCTGGACTTAAAGAAAAATTGCGAAGAACTCATGTTCACATTTATTTCTTTTTATCTTAAATGAACTGTAAGCGTAATTTTAAGTGGCCCTCCATGCAAAGATAGCAAAAATACCTCTGAAAGCTTTTAATAACAAATTCCTTTTTTTTCTGGATTCCAAATCATATTTTTATTTTTCTGTGAAACAATCAAAAAAAAAGTAATTAAAAAAATTGAAAGATGTGAAAATCCGCGAAAAGCCACCAAAAATCAGAAAAGTTCCCAAGGTCGGAATTACTGTTTTTGCTTTTAGAGACCTACAGACACATACCTAACATATCCAAGTGATTTTGGCAGTGTAACTTTTCATCATGGCTGAACCAAATTTTTAACACCTGTGCGAAAATGACTTTTCTTGTTTATTAGAAGCAATGAAGAAACTCACAGAAGAAAAAAAAAACACAAAAACGACAGTATCTTCCGGATTTTGTATCAGAAGTTTCAAAGGTAGCGTTGTAAATGGGCATGGCCGATTTTGAAATTACGCTTACCGTCCTTTTGAATGTAGATAGAAAAGTCTGATATGAATCCCTGAGCAGTGAACACAATTGCTTCTAAACCGTCATCACTATACTCCACTCCTTCCACCTTACACACCTCCTGTATCTTAGCCAGCACCTGGAGTTAGGACGGATTCATTTTCAGAGCTCACGGACAGGATTTAGTATGTTGAACTACCTACCGCAGGTTCAAATCACCGACGTTGTTAAAGATTCATGAGGATTAAGGAAATGAATTGGAGAGTGAATCGGTGAGATTCAGAATTTGAACCGAAAGAATGTAGTTCAACGACCTTTCACAACTCACTAAATACGGTCCCAAGATATAGAACTCAGATTAGAAGTAGTCAATTGAAAGAAATTTAAAGAAATGAAAGCGAAAAAAAATTAGAAATTGGAGAATTCAAAAAAAACTTTAGGCAAGACGGAATTTAAAGTACAATAAAAGCTTAAACATAACTACTCATTCTCCACAATAAGCATCATTTATCCAAAAATAAATAACCCCCCCCCCCAAAAAAAAAAAACAACTATGAAATCTATGAAAAAATGACCTGCGCATCAGTTAGTTTGCTGTATCTTAGCATAGCACATCTAGACTGAATAGGTTCGATGATTTTCTCACTTGAGTTGCACGCTAGGGCAAATCTAAAAAAAAAATAATAATTAAAGGAATATTATTAACGACTATAGCTGTAATATCAAGTGACCCTTCTAATGCAAAGATTGCCAGATTTAAAACGATACTCTTGAAAGCTTTGTCTGATCCAAGCAGAAATCAGATGTCAATGTTTTTGTTGCTTTTAACTGTTTATTTTCATTTGCGGATTTGCTGCGAAAGTGAAACTTGCGCATTTCTTGCTTTTAAGAGGAAATGGAAAAACAGAAATAAACACGTTTTTAGTCAGAAAAACGGTATCATCCACATTTTTGAACAGATTCAGGTTTCAAGGGCACTGTCGTGAATCGGTCAATGAAATCTTTAAATGGAGGGTCACTTGAAATTACGCTTACGTTCATCTGATTTATTTTCAAAAAGGAATATACAATATCTAGACTCTACCTCCGTAATTATAAGCAATGATTAGGATTATTTCTTTACTTTCACTAATGGTTTCACCAATTTTTTAGTTTTCTGAGCTTTACTAAGTTAATTCCCAATATCTACCTTTCTCAAAAGTCCGCTGCAGGGATATATATTTTTAACAATAATTTGTGACGCTCTTTTTCATCCTTCGGCGAATAAAAACAGTAATGGGGGAGGGAGGCTGATTTTTATAGAAAAATTACAACATTTTTATTATGAAAAGAGATAGTTCCCTGAAGTTTGGGCCGAGTAGATGTCGAGCCAGGCAGAGAATAGTTGTCGTCTTCCCGACTCCGGGGGGACCAGCTAATCAAGCAATCAATCGATCAATCAAAATTAATTTTATCAATTCAAAAAATGTAATAATCTATCCACCATTTAAGTGATTAATCGATTAATAGTCAAAATCAATCGATTTAAAGAAACGGTTTGTTAACATAAAATGAAAGAGAAGATATGTTTGAAAATAATTCCCTTTTGATCTATTTCGTGTATTTTATCCATCATTTTCACAACTTAAAAAGTATCAAAAACACATATAGCAATCACTATTAATAAAATTTACCGATAATAATGTTTGGCACATTTCCTTCGCGAGCGAAGACCGATAATCTAGCAACAGTTTCTTGGTTTCCTGAAGAAAAGGTGTTAAGTGTCAAGAGTTTCAACAATGATGTTTTCTTTAGCCCCCCCCCCCCCCTCCTATCAATTTTGTACATGGATCTTATATGTTAGACATTGATATTATTGACCATGTGGCCGCAGCGCTCGGCCCCCTAGCCTCTCCTAGCCACAGCGCTCGGCCCAGAAAGTGTCTTAACTAACCTAACCCGTGGCCGCAGCGCTCAGCCCCCTAGCCCATCCTAGCCGCAGCGCTCGGCCCAGAAAGTATCTTAACCTAACCTTACCCTAAATAATAATAAATAAATACTAATTTACTAATTTCGTCATGTACAAAATTGATATGAGGGGGGGGGGGCTGGGGGGGGTTTTTCAAAAATCGTTCACTAGGACGGACCCTAAATGGCTACAATCGCCCCACGAAGCCTATCCTAGCCACTATATTATTTTCACTTTAACCACAAGAACTATTATCAGATGAAGTCGGACACTTGGGGTTACAAACATCTAACTTTAGCCATGAGCTACAATAGAGATGCATGAAGTTGATAAGAGGGGAAGAGAGTCCGAAAAGCATCAAATGGGATAAGCCCTCTTAAAGAGTGTTAAGATTGGCAGATCAATTTGTTAAAAAATGGCCTGAGTTCAGCTTTTTCTCAAAATAAAAATGGTAGTTTATTTTTTATTATTTAAGAGTTAGTATAGGTTAAGACAATTTCTGGGCAGAACACTGAAGCTAGGACAGGCTATGGGATGGCCAAGCTCTACGGCATGGACAGCTGGGAAAAGGGTAAGGTTCCTAAAAGTTTCGCTAGGAAATAACCCAGGGGTGTACACAGGAATTTAGTTCTTTTTATTTATTTCTAGGTTTAGCATGTACACAGGAATTTAGTTCTTTTTATTTATTTCTAGGTTTAGCATCTATTGGGACCCTAAACCCCGATTTCACTGATCATATGAGGGGGGGGGGCGGTTGAGCCCCTATACCGACCCCCTTGTACGCCTCTGTGCAAATCTAATATCTTAGATCGAGAATAAAAAATCACTTTTACCAACAATTTGGTTGAATTCTACAGGCCGATACTTTTCAATCCATGGAAGATGTTTCTCAGTTTTAGCCTTGGGTTTCTCAGATTCAACCATTATAGGCTGAAATACATAATCATAACGATTAAAAATGGCAACTAAAAAGTCAAGATCTGGAAAAACATATAATTTCTCTGTAATTAACAATCTTCTTGCGATATTCTTGCTTAAAATGTATAAATAAAGTGTTTATTTATTTCGTAGAATTTGGCGGGTTTGAATGCGAGATTTGCCGCATTCTTTATTAAACCGTCGTCTTACAAAGGTCTTAAAATGTCGTCTTTTAAAATAGAAGGGTTCAAAGTGTATGTTTAAAAGTGTACGCCAGACAGGTTTATGTTATGTTTTGTTTTGAATGTGCAAGATTTAAGATACCAGTAATAAGGTATATAGAAATAAACGATTATCAATCAATTTTGAATTTGTTAGTGTTCAGCAAGCTGAGATCACAGTACGAGGCTCAGAGAAAGAATTTCTAAGCTCGGAGACATTTCGCGGGATTTTAACTCTTTTATTTTTCGTAATATAATAACACTTCAGGTTTTTTTTAATATTTTGCAATGCAAGTATTTCCTAGAGAACGATTTTTGGATCCTCCCCCTCCCCCCCCCCTCCCTCCTATCAATTCCATACATTTGTATATTTAATCATGTGCAGGCCGCAGCGCCGGCCCCCTTGCCTCTCCTAGCCGCAGCGCTCGGCTCCCTAGCCTATCCTAGCCGCAGCGCTCGGCCCAGAAATTGTCTTAACCTAACCTAACCTAAAATGTACAAAATTGATAAGAGGGGGAGGGGGGAGGGGGACCTGGGTCCGAAACCTAAGATTACACATGGAGAGTAAACACGATGGAGTGATATATCATTGTCTTGAATATGATCAATTGCCACAAACCACAGCACAAACACTAAAAGTTCAAATTAAATACAAACTCAAGGGAGTCAGATATTCATGTGACAAATATGATTTAACGACAGCAACAATTTGTCACTTAAAACACACATTAAGAACAAACATGAAGGCGTGCGATATCCATGTGATTTATGTGATTACGCTGCAACGACTAATACCGCTTTAAAGATTCATGTAGAAGCTATGCAAGCGAGTGTTTAGGAACTACAGTTGGAGTGTTTTAAAGAAACATACCCGGAGTAAACACTTGTAAATTATTAATTCTTTTAGAAAATAATTATTACAAAACTGTGATATACTTATTATGTATTATTAAACACAACCATGACTAAATTCATTGCTAATTTTAATTCTGTAAATTCTTTAACTATATTCTTGGCATTTCATGCAATGCTAGGCCTTCAGGGCACTTCAGGCATCTTCTATTTTAACTTTTAGTCGTTGCTCTGTCTGTGAGCAGTTTCACTTCTTACCTTATAAAAATAACAAAAAAATTAGCAAATATTTTTTCTTGTATTCTTAAAAGTTTACGAAAATCTTAAAAATCTACTATTTGAAGGCAATTTTTTTTTAATTCTGACCATTCAAAGATTTTGGCCCGTTTGAGTTAGTTGGATTGGCCTGTTTCTCATCATGTTGGCCCCAGGCGCATACTAGACTGTGTTTTTTGCCAAATGATAAAATAAATACCGTCTTTTGGATGGTATTATAGATGGAGACTAGATATCCACGAAACAATGTTAGAATGATTATTATAACCATTTTTAATATTTCAGATAAAATGGTTGATTGAATTCAAAATTACAATGGAAGAAGTCAAGGAAAAAGATGAGAAAATTTTCATGGAAGAAAAAATTCTTTCTTCTTCGATGGAAGACACACTGGCGGTGTTTTTAGAGGAAACAATTGTGAAGAAGGAAGAGATTTTAGGTAAAACATCAACTTTTTGAAGAGAAATTTTAAATTTAGATTTTTATCAAAATCTTTTAGGGCTAGTTTGATTTAATGATATAAACAGCAATATACCTGTTATACTTTGTTACTTCTATTATTCATGATGATAACTAATAAGTTCGTCCCTTCTTCTATTGTCTTGTATTGATATAAACAGAAATATACCTGTTATACTTTGTTACTTCTATTATTCATGTTGATGATAACTAATAAGAGTTCGTCCCTTCTTCTATTTGTCTTGTATTGCTTTCCCTGCGGGCCACGGAAATGTTTGTCTGCCTCTTATTTATGATATCGAATATAAACTTATAAAATTTTGCACTTTGTCGTTACTTAAACATTAAGATTTTACATTTTTACTTTCAGCCGAGTCATCTGAAGCTAAATACCATTGTGAAGAATGTGATTATGCTACTTCTATACGATCAAACTTGATGAAACACATTGCGAGTAAACAAGAGAAATGGCAAGTGTACCCATGTGATCAGTGTGAACATGCGGCGGTCACAATCAGATCTTTTGAAATTCACAGAGAAACCCTTCATAAAAATCAGAATACTGAGAACAGGCAAGAGGAAGGAGGATATCCGTGTGAAAATTGTGAATTTTTTGCTACATCAGCAGTGTCCCTCAAGGCGCACATACAGAGCAATCATACAGTATATACCTGTGTTATCTGTGATTATGTTGGAAGTACGGCGGTGAATCTGACGAAGCACATTGAGAGCAAACATCAAGAAATTAGATATTCATGTGATCAATGTGAATTTGCCTCAACTACAGCCGGATATCTCAGGATACACATTAAGAGTAAACACGAAGGGAGGCGATTTTCTTGTGATAATTGTGAATATGTTACAACATCCCGTACAAATCTAAGGACGCATTTTAAAAGTAAACATGAAGGGAAAACGTTTACTTGTCCAGGTCCTGAATGTGAATTTGTCACAAACACAGAAAGAAACCTCAGACGCCATGTGTCGCGAGTTCACTTGTCTGTTCAGAAAGACGGAGAAAAAAGTGAACATCGCCATTACTGTTCTTTGTGTGAATACTCTTCCTTCGAAGCATTTAATCTGAAGAAACATATTGAAACTAAGCACGAGGGACGGAGATTTACATGTCCTATTTGTAATCTAAGTCTAACATTGGAAAAGAATCTAAAACAGCACGTAAAGACGCAGCATGACGGATTGAGATATTCTTGTGATACATGTGAATTCGTTTCGACCAGAAAAGATTATCTGAAGAGACATATAAGGAGTAAACATGAGAATATTAATCATTCATGTGACCAATAAGACTATGCTTCAGGTTAAGCATGCCTTCTTCGAAGCCACAAAAAGCTAAATATGAGTCGAGGAATCTGACCAATTTACATTTCAAACATTTTCTATCTAGTTTCATGTTTATTTATGAGGTTTCATTGCAGAACCAGCTTCGCATCTATCAATCGACATTGCGGAACTATAAATGTTAATAATTTTAATTGTTATATCATTTGTTAGCAATTATCTAATGCTTTTTATCAATAAAAATTAAATTTTTCAAATTGTTACTAAACTCATAAACTAAAAAATGGAATCAGAAATAATTCTGCGGATGATGAAATCCTTCTAACCACTTTATAATTACTTTGTAACCATAAAATGAGTCTGAAAGCTGAAATTTTGGAAAATAAAAACTCTCTTATACAATGAAAAACTGAAACCTTAATTTGGCTTTCTATTCACCTTTCTAAAATGATTTCGAACCATAAAAAGTAAAAGTTATTTTTCATGGATTGTTTAACTGTACAAGTGGCTTGAGAATAAAAGCTATATCATGATATATCTCTTTGTATAACAATTAGTTTGATCATACTGTCACTTCATGATACCGTGTTCAAATAGAGATTTTAACAGAATTTAATTTGTTTACAAACTTTACGAGATACTTCTTTTTATATAAAAAAATTATTCTTCATCTTAAAGGGACTGTTGGCATTATTTAAATGACTCTCAATTTGAAGTGAACTAACGTTAAGAAAGTTCTCGATGTCTTGAAAATATATTTATAAATTCTTTTAATTTTCTTAACCTTTTCTCTGCTGCAGAAATCCCAATAAGAACCACAATTGAACATTGTCAATTTTAAGATAGCCCAACATTTTCTACAACAAACGTTTGAAAATTACGGTTGATCTCTGATAAGCCAAAAGGGAAATACTCAATGTAAATAAATTACAATTCATGAAAGTGCTCTTAAGATGCATATATAAAGGAAATATTCTGGTAAACCAGAAGAGAAATACTCAATGTAAATAAATTACAATTCATGAAAGTGCTCTTAAGATGCATATATAAATGAAATATTCTAGTAAACCAGAAGAGAAATACTCAATGTAAATAGATTACAGTTCATGAAAGTGCTCTTAAGATGCATATATAAAGGAAATATTCTAGTAAACCAGAAGAGTAGTTCTCAATGTAAATAAATTACAATTCATGGAAGTGCTCTTAAGATGCATATATAAAGGAAATATTCTAGTAAACCAGAATTGAAATACTCAATGTAAATAGATTACAATTCATGAAAGTGCTCTTAAGATGCATATATAAAGGAAATATTCTAGTAAACCAGAAGAGAAATACTCAATGTAAATAAATTACAATTCATGAAAGTGCTCTTAAGATGCATATGTAAATCAAATATTCTTGTAAACCAGAAGAGAAATACTCAATGTAAATAAATTACAATTCATGAAAGTGCTCTTAAGATGCATATATAAAGGAAATATTCTAATAAACGAGAAGAAATAACATAAGGGACTGTAGACTTAATTTCAAGTGGTATTCGATTCGATCCGATCCGATTCACAATAGTATCCGATTAATCTTTTTTCTGAGTAACAATTTTCTATCTGAAAAAGTGTTGAATTCTAACAATTTTCTTCTTTTTCTTCTGTTGCATATGTCTGCGATGAAATTTAATTGAAAAAATATAAATTTTATGAGATAAGAATTTATTCGATGGTAATGATTGTAAATATAAAGTGGTGAGCGATGTTACCAATAAAATGAAGAATACTTTTGATTTCAATTTTGATTAATATCAAGCTGTCAAACAACATGGATACACATAAATATAGAAGTCAAGAGAAGCTGTCAATTTAAAAAGCTTCCCTTTGATTACTTTACTTGTAAACTTATAATTCGAAAAAAGCTTGTTAACAATCAAAACTTAAATTAAAAGTCTTCTTCATTGTATTGATATAATCGTCTACTACTCTAGATAGATAGAAAGATATATTTTGGCTAAATCATTTGAATTTAATCATTGAAATATTTTTGTCATTCTCTCTTTAAAAACAATATGCTGGTTGATTTGATTGAGGGACCCTTTGTAAAATGTAAAATTCTTGTAGGTATTTGCTTTGTTTTTTGGGACACCCTGTAGGTATTTGCTTTGTTTTTGGAAATTTTCCCAGAAGACATTATACAATATTGAATGATTTTAAACAGTTTTGCAATTATAAACGTTGACAACGACTTAAAGGGGCTGTAAGCGTAATTTCAAGTGACCCTCCATGCAAAAATGGCAATGCCCGATTTACATTTACAACGATACCCTTGAAACTTAAATCTGATCAAAAATGTGAAAGATACTGCATCATTTTTCTGACGAGTAAATGAAGAAAAAATTAATATATTATTCATACTTGATCAGAGAAAGCTTTTAAGGGTACCGTTGTAAATCGTACATTGTCATCTTATCATGGAGGGTCACTTAAAATTACGCGTATACAGTCCCTTTAAAATAATCTTTAGCGATTCATTACACAATTTCCTTTATAACAATGACTTAATATTCAATCTCATCTGAAATCAGACAATTCCCGGACAATTTTTTCTTTATCTTCTTATACAGGGTTACCCACAAAGAATGAGACTTCAGAGACGACTGTTCTGAATTTTAACTGTTTGTTTTCTTATGTTAATGATTCCCTGAAACTGTAAACTTGTTTCTCTCCTCTTCAAATCATTTAAAAAGCCATCTTCCATCCTTCATTTTACCTAGTAAATAGAATTAATTAGCCCAAGATCTGAAAGCTTTAAAGATAGAAATTCTCTGAAAAAATCATCTAAGTGCCGAATATTTGAATTCATATAAAAATATTTCTTGTAACAATATAATGTGTCCTGATTGCCAAAATGGGTAAATTATTGTTCTGTGTCTGCTGCTCCAGACTCATACTGTAGTTTAATAAATATTTTTATTGCTGTAGTTTCCCTGCACTCAAGAATCGCTAACCATTCTTCACAACTATCTTGCTCTCATCGCTTCACGAAAGAATCAGCCCAAAAAATATTTTATCTAAACTAAAACAGTCTTTAGACTCTGTTAGTCCTCAAACTAGAGAAAGACTATATATATGTACATTGTACATAAATACTGTAGCAGATTTTAATTTTTCGACAACTTATATTTATACATTGACCATAAAATGTTATGCAACAATTAATCTAGTTTGAAATACATTTATTATTATTATTATTAAAATTAAAATTAAAAAGTCATAATTTTACAGTTTCATGTCGTCTTTATAGTCTTAACCTGTCCGGGTAGCCATGTATTTGCCACTGTTTCCTTTAAAAAAAGTTTAAACCATAATTCTATTAAGAGAAAAGTTTTACAGAATATGGGTTTAGTTCACCACCATCCGCCCCCCCCCCAACCTTCATCTTGAGCGTTATATATGTATATTGTCTATGCAACGTTAAAACCAAGTTTTTCGTTAACATAATTGTGATTATAAAAATGATATATATTATTCAAATTATACATAATATATAATCTATATAAAGGGTTACCCACGAAGAATGAGACGACTGTACGGAATTTATTCTGTCTGTTTCCTCATATTGATAATTCCCCGCCACTGTAAAATTGTGTTTTGCTTTTCCCAAACGATTTATTCTGTCATTTCAAGACTTTATCCGAGCCAGTAGACTTAACTTAACCTTGGGATCGGCAAATCTTTAAAGTTTTATGTCGTCTTCTCAATCTCTTCCTTTTTGGGTACGCACTGGGTAACCGGAACCCTGTACAAAGATGAAATGAAACCCAAAATGAATGCACAATCCCTGAAAGGTGATGTAAGCGTAATTTTAAATGAACCTCCATGTAAAGATGTCAATTCCGGATTCAAAATGATGTGGAAGATAGTGTCCTTTTTTTATTTATGTTTTTCTGCACTATAGAAATGCGCATATCACTAGTTATTTAGAGAAACCACAATTAAAATGTACAGTTTTAAAATTATAAACATTGATTTCTTAGTTATGCTTAATTAGGCAAAGCTTTGAAGGGTACCATTGTAAATCGGACTCTTTAATCCTTGCATGGAGGATCCCTTGAAAATATGCTTACAGTCCCTTTAAACCCCGTAATTTGCTCAATGTAGATTCAGTGCACCCTTGAGGAAACCTTAAACAACAAGAAAAGGGCGTGGTGTAGTTTTTCCCCCTGTTTCCTCTCTGTATGTGCGTGTGTGTTAGTTAGGGTGTGTGTGTGTTTGTTGAATGGAAAAATATAATGTCAAGGACAGAGAATATTGAACCTAGAACCTACACTAGAGGGTTGAACTTTACTCTATGTCATCTATACACCTTATTACAACCACTCCTTACCAGAACTTTAACACGATGCATAACTTATCTTCATTCACACGTAGCTGCTTAACTATCTTCCTGTCTGCATGCCAGCATGCCTGCTAAACCTTCTTCCTGTTTGCATGCCTGCAAAGGGCTTAATTATTTTTCTGATTTACTAACTTTTTATCTGCATGCATGTGCTCATCAATGGTTGTTTAATTTACTCTCTTCTTATCTACATGCCTACATAGTTTCCCATCATATTATTATTTGAAAATTTGATGTTTTCACTTTGGGCTAAAACATGAAAATTTATAAGTATTAATTTCAAGTAACCCTCCATTTTCTGAAGGTCACGACTGATTCATACTTTTTGGCGTTTTTGAGATAAAAACAGACAGAAGAGATTTAAACAGACATCTATTTGTTCCTTTGACATGATTTAAATGTTTTAATATTGTTTTGATATACTAGGGGATTAGCCTCCAGAAGTGTAGGGGAATAATTTATACAGGGGGGGGGATCACGTATTCAAGAGGGGGGGGGTTGTAATATCTGGCGCGAAAACGGGGGAAGCTTAAGGGATTAATAAAGGAAGGATGAATGGATTAGCTTTTAAACATGGATCCAACCAAAGTTAAATTAAGGATTGAATTGTTGCATTTAGAATCAATATACTAATCTGGGAAGAATATTATAAACTAGACTTCTTCTTTTTCAATTTTCTCTTTGTGTAAACCTTCCCTGGGGTCAAGAGAGGTCCCACACAAAAAGAAAATTCCCGTGGGTTTTCCGAGTCCCCCAATCAAAATCTCAGGTAAATCGGTCCAGGGTTTTCTGAGTTACTAGATTAAGATCTTAACGTTGTCCAGGGTTTTCATGTATGTTACTTCCACCGTTTACACGAGCTTGCTCGGAAATTACGATTTTAACCATTTTTCCCTATTAAAGTGGACCCATTCAACTTAGAATCTCGAGCTAAGAACATTCCCGTGCTCCCCAATTAAAATCGATACAGGGGTTCCTGAGTTATGATCGGACATCCCAAACATAGAGATTACTACTTCCTATGATATAATTACACTAGTTCTATAAGTTTTCTTGGTAAGAGTCAACCTATTCAAATTATAAACAAAGCTAGGAACATTTCCGTAGTTTTAAAACACGTTCCCCAAACTAAATTTGAGGCAAATCGGTCTTATGGGTTTATGAGTTATGATATACAACATCCAAAGAAACAAATAGAGTTTACTACTTTTATATGTAACACATAGCCGCGATCTGGACCTAGTAATATCCTAATGGGCTCTCTCACATTAGCTGTATGCAGGAAGACATCTTTTAAAAATATTTTCTCTTTAAAAAAGACAATTATATTGCACTAATTATAAGAACGACCTGCGGTTAGAAAGCATATTGAGGACGACATTAACATTCACCCTGGACTAACCAGGACTAGATATATGTTCCGTTTCTTCAATTTAAAATCAAAAGGTTCCATTTCTTCAATTTGAAATCAATTGGTTCCGTTTCTTCAATTTGAAATCGATTGATTCCGTTTCTTCAATTTGAAATCAATTGGTTTGGTTTCTTCAATTTGAAATTAATTGGTTCCGTTTCTTCAATTTAAAATCAAAAGGTTCCATTTCTTCAATTTGAAATCAATTGGTTCCATTTCTTCAATTTGAAATCAACTGGTTCCGTTTCTTTCTACAACTTGAAATCAATTGGTTCCGTTTTTTCAATTTGAAATCAATTGGTTCCGTTTTTCAACTTGAAATCAATTGGTTCCGTTTTTCAATTTAAAATCAATTGGTTCCATTTCTTCAATTTAAAATCAAAAGGTTCCATTTCTTCAATTTGAAATCAATTGGTTCCGTTTTTCAACTTGAAATCAATTGGTTCCGTTTTTCAATTTGAAATCAATTGGTTCCATTTCTTCAATTAAAAATAAATTGATTCCGTTCCTTCAACTAAACTTATACTTTTCATTTAGAACGCATCCACCGACAAAAGTATGAAAGGTAGAAGAGTAAAAAATTATGTTTAATTGGTCAAACTGGGATCGAAAGTCACAGATTGCTTGGACAAGGCCCAAACTGTTGAATAAGTGTGCATTCATCTAAATTACTTGTTGGTCTTGAAAAAAATGAGATTTTTAAATTTTTAATTGTTTGATTACATTTTTAAAACACGATCAGCTACAGAAAAAAGGATGAATTGAGACTAAAATAATCTTCACTTAATTCATTTCTTCAAACAAAAAACTCTGCCTTTACTAGCCATTTTTTATATCATTTTAAATTTTAAAAATTTTGTTCGTATTTATAAAAAAGGAGTTATTCAAATATTTTCTAAAAAAAGGAATTGAGTCTTTGCCACAACTCAAATTTACTAATCCCTATATTTTTGCAACCTGAGGGTGAAAACAATTGATATTTCAAACTTAGATTATCTGATCTAACAGAATGCATAGTTTAAAATATCTAAGGTCTACAACTTTGGGTTGCAAAAATATACGGATTAGAAAATCTGAGATTGTGGCAAATACTCAATTCCTTTCTACCATAGGAAACTATGTGTCCAAAACTGTCTGCTCTTTTTTATTGCTTAATGGGTAAAAAATATAGAAAATAGAAAAACTGGTTCAGAAAACTGTTCAAACAAATTTTAGGAATTAGAATTTCTTTTATCTATCTATCAATGTCTACACTATGAGGGATGGTGAAGTATTTATCTATCTATCTATCTATGTCTACACTACGAGGGATAGTGAAGTATCTATCTATTTATCTATCTATGTCTACACTATGAGGGATGGTGAAGTATCTATCTATATATCTATATATGTCTACACTACGAGGGATGGTGAAGTATTTATCTATTTATCTATCTATGTCTACACTACGAGGGATGGTGAAGTATCTATCTATATATCTATATATGTCTACACTACGAGGGATGGTGAAGTATTTATCTATTTATCTATTTATGTCTACACTACGAGGGATGGTGAAGTATTTATCTATCTATCTATGTCTACACTACAAGGGATAGTGAAGTATCTATCTATTTATCTATTTATGCCTACACTACGAGGGATGGTGAAGTATTTATCTATCTATCTATGTCTACACTATGAGGGATGGTGAGGTATTTATCTATTTATCTATCTATGTCTACACTACGAGAGATGGTGAAGTATTTATCTATTTTTCTATCTATGTCTACACTATGAGGGATGGTGAAGTATTTATCTATCTATATATCTATATCTACACTATGAGGGATGGTGAAGTATTTATCTATCTATCTATCTATGTCTACACTATGAGGGATGGTGAAGTATTTATCTATTTATTTATCTATGTCTACACTATGAGGGATGGTGAAGTATCTATCTATTTATCTATCTATGTCTACACTATGAGGGATGGTGAAGTATTTATCTATTTATCTATCTATGTCAACACTATGAGGGATGGTGAGGTATTTTTTATCTATGACTACACTATGAGGGATGGTGAAGTATCTATCTATTTATCTATCTATGACTACACTATGAGGGATGATGAAGTATTTATCTATTTATCTATCTATGTCTACACTACGAGGGATTGGTGAGGAGACCCAAAGAATGCATATGCGCTCTCTCCTGCTTCCTGCTTACTGTGCACACTGCTACAGTCCTTGGTTAGGTGCTCCAGTCCTTAAAGCTCATAGATACAAGCAACATGCGAGCACTGCGCTTCATTACACTGGCAAGTTCTTCCGGCATTCAATTCTGTACGCTGTACACTGTACATTGCTTCCCACCATTTTTTTTAACACACTAGTCTTTCCGACATTCCCCCCTCATGTTTTCCCCTACATTTCCCCTTTTTGTTCAGGAACAATCCTTTCTCCCATTTTCACCTCATTTTCAATCCTTTACACCTTTTTCTCATAAGGCTCAATCCTCTTTTTATTCACCATTCTCCGCTCATATATTATCTTTTTCCCGAATGACTTTTTTATTTAAAATTCGTTTATCAATTTTCTCTTTCTGGTACTGCATACGCACCTCTGCCCCTTAAGTAAAAGTAAATTCAACCTATATGAAGCATAAAGTCTGACCGCGTCAACCTTGTTGCACCGGCTAGTCCTGTCCATAGAGCTGGGTACAGTACAAACTGGGACCGGAAAGGTTGACCCCGCTCGGAAATTCAAATGTACTACGGCTGCCCATGACTGCACAATTTTTTCACCATATTTCCCACGTGTTTTATTCTTCCCCCATTTTTATTATCATATACCTTTCCAACATTTTCCCTCATGCACAATCCTTTCCACATTTTCCCCTTATGTACAATTATTCCCACATTTTCCCCTTATGTACAATTATTTCCACATTTTCCCCGCATGTACAATTATTTCCACATTTTCCCCTTATGTACAATTATTTCCACATTTTCCTTGCATGTACAATTATTTCCTTATTTTCCCCGCATGTACAATTATTTCCACATTTTCCCTGCCGTACAATTCTTTCTGCTATTTTCCCCTTATGTACAGACAGAGTGTCCCAAAAAAACATTGCATTAAGGGGTATTGAGTGCTGAGGGATCACATTTTGTCCAATTTTTACAATCAACTTTTGGAATCGTAAATTTATTTCAAACCCAAGTTAAAATATTTTATTTCACATTATTCTGCAAAGGCTAGTTTGTTTATCAAAGTATAAATAATACGTTTAAAGTTTTTATAAAATACACCTCAAAAATTAAATGAGTTTATTCCTACGAAGCTCGAAAACGTACTTTTCTCTTGTAAGTTTCGCGTGATTTTCCTCCCTCCAGGTTCACCCCTGTATGCCGAGTCCATTAGCGCCTGATTCAATCAGGTTTCAGTCATGTTTGATGTCTATTCTGAACCAACAGAAATAGCATGGCGTTAAAATCTATTTATCTATCTCATTATCCAATTAGAGATATAATACCTTCAATCTGCGCAATCAGTAAATGGAAATATTTACTTCTACAAGAACTATGGTGGTTTTTTTACCATTTATATCGGTTGTTAGCGAAAAATTCAGTTCTCTCACATTTCCTGCTTTCCCCCTCCATAGTCAACAAATTCTTTAAGTTTATTTTAAAAGAATAAATATATATATTTTTATGAAAGTGGTTGAAAGGTATAAAGCAATATACTACCCAAATCCTAATTGCACATTAAAGCTGTTAAATGCAAAAAAATCTATCTATCTATCTATCTATCTTTCTATCCATTAATGCTGGTCTGTCTATTTATCAATCTATCCTGGTCTATCTTTCTATATATCTCTACATCTATTCAGGTTATCTATCTATCTATCTATCCATCTATACTGGTTATCGATCTATCTATATATCCATCTATTCTAGTCTATCTATATATCTATCTCTCCATCTATCCTGGTTATCTATCTATCTATCTCTCCATCTATCCTGGTTATGTATCTATCTATCTATCCATCTATTCTGGTCTATCTATCTATCCATCTCTCCATCTATCCTGGTTATCAATCTATCTATAAATCCATCTATCCTGGTCTATCTATCTATCTATCTATCTCTCCATCTATCCTGGTTATCAATCTAGCTATCTATCCATCTACTCTGGTCTATCTATCTCTGGTTATCTATCTAACTATATATCCATCTATCCTGGTCTATCTTCTATCTTCCTATCCTTGTATTCCGAGCTGAAAGATTGTGAGCATATGTTACTGTAAGATTAGTAACAGTTTGAGAATATTATTAATTTCTTGGAAATATTATACAACAGAACCAGAGTAATATCAAATATAAAGAGCAATGTTGGCACATTTTTTTACAACGTATTTTTCAGTTTATCTTCACATTTAAAGCTTTTTATCTTAGGACAACAAACATTCTTAGGACAACAAACATTCTCTAGACAACAAACATTCTTAAGACAACAAACATTCTTAGGACAACAAACATTCTTAAGACAACAAACATTCACAAAAATCAAACATTCTTAAAACATTGGACATTCACATTTTAAATTAATTATTCAAAAATCATCAAACAATTCTCAAACATTCACAAAACAACAAACATTCACAAATTATTGGACGTTCACATTTAAACTAAACATTCATAAATCATCAAACATTCTTAAAAATTGAACATTCTTAAAACAACAAACATTCTCGAAACAACAAACATTCTCGAAACAACAAACATTCTTAAAACATCAAACATTTCTAAAACATCGAACATTCTTAAAACATCAAACATTCTCAAAAAATCTAAAAACATCAAACATTCTCGAAACAACAAGCATTCTCTAGACAACAAACATTCTCGGAACAACAAACATTCGCAAGATAACAAACATTCACAAAATAACAAACATTCTCTAGACAACAAACATTCTTAAAACATTAAACATTCATAAAACATCAAACATTCTCATCAATCTCAAAACAACTAACATTCATAAATCATTAAACATTCACAAACAATCTCAAAACATCAAACATTCTTGAAACAAAAACATTCTCTAGACAACAAACATTTTCAAAACTTAAAACATTCACATGACAACAAACATCCTCATGACAACAAATATTAAAACACTTCAAACATTCTTAAAACAACAAACGTTCTCAAAACAACAAACATTTTCAAGACAACAAACATTTTCAAGACAACAAACATTTTCAAGACAACAAACTTTTTCAAGATAACAAACATTTTCAAGACAACAAACATTTTCAAGACAACAAACATTTTGTTGACAACAAACATTAATTCTCTAAACATTAAACATTCTCAAGGCAACAAACAGTCAAAAAACATCATATTCTCTGAAATTGTGTGCAGTTAAAACTATAGTTCCAAATATATTTCAATTAGGATCTAAGAGGCGTAATATTATCTAGAGAAAACATTCTATATGATTAGAGAGCTCAGTCCAGGGTAGGATATTCTAAAAACGTGATTTAGTCCTTACCTGCCAATTAGCGTAGGATTTGGGCTACAGTCATGAATATTTCTCCCCTGTATTTGAGTCATAAGAGAAGATGTTTTTAAGTAGAAATACTTCACAAAACTTGAAAATAATTTTTTTTTATTTTCAGGTTGGGTTCATTTCTCTCTCCGGAGCTCAATCCCAGTTCCAGACACAGTTTCAGAACTTCCAGGCAGCTCCTAGAGGGGCCCCTGAAGGGGCTCTTAGGGGCAGTGGGGTCAATGAAGGGGTTTCAAGGGGAAGGGAGGTTCAGGCCCCTAGATCAGGGAATAGCAGAACTAATATCCCTGAGATAAACCATCTCCTGGTCGGAGAAGATCAAGGAGTAAGATCGGAGAGGAGAGAAACTACAACTCCTGTTTCAATCCTCAAACAAATTAACGAGTAAATATTTTCTTTCTTTTTCAATAAATGTAGAAAATAGATTTTATTAAATCTTATTTCTTAAATTCAAAAACTCTATTTTGAAAAATTAATTTAATTTCAAATTCATAAAGATTTTTTACCATTAAATAATAAGAGGTTTACTTTAATTATTTGTTGGAAACCCTGTATTGATCAATAAAAACTGTTTAGGCACAATGAGGATGGTTCGTATAGTTATGGTTACGAAGCTGCTGACGGAACCTTTAAATTAGAAACAAGGTTCGTAGATGGAACTGTTCAGGGTAAATATGGATATGTAGACGAGAACGGAGAAGTCAAGATTATCGAATACGGAGCAAATGCCATGGGATTCCAGCCCCAGGGAGATTTACCAGAAGGGATTATAATCCCTCCCCCAGTGGCAGGAAACTGTACGGATTGTGACTATGATTATGAGTACCAGGATATACAGAACCCTGATGTAGAGCAGGATAGAAGCAACAGGGTTATTCTAAACAGATCTAGAGGAGACCTGGAGCAACAACCTCGTATTCAGCAAGCTCCAAGTCAGAATAGAGGACAGGATTTGAACCAACCGATCACGGATCCTCCTCTCCCGAGACGTCCTGCTTCAGAACCTGGATTTTCCCAGTCCTTCAACGCATTCCCTGCAGCTCCTGCATTCCAACCCAGTCGTCCTGAACAGGAAACATTCTCAAGAGGTTCAATCCGTCTTTCTCCGGTCTCACGTCCTGATCCTGAAATCCCGCAAGCTCGTCCTGCTCCTGAAATCCCGCAAGCCCGTCCTGCTCCTGTTGTTTCCGAACCAGAGGAATCGGAAAACTCAGAATTTTCCAATTTTCCCGCCAGAAATAATCCCGCCCGCGCCAGATCTAACAGCAAACCTGCTCCTAGATCTCAGATAAAGGAGTTCTCCAGACCTTCAAGTATACCTAGAGAACAGGTGTCCAGGGTTCCACCCCAACCTCAGGATGACCGACAGATAAATATATTTAGACAACCAGCTCAGGTTCAGCAGGAACCAATTCTTCCAGCTTTCTCGACTCCCTCAAACTTCAATTCATTCCCTCAGGTTCAGGCTGGATCCAATCTTCCTTCGAGACCCTCAACTGGTTCACGTTTTTCTCCGGTAACTCAGGAGGTACGCCAAGAAGTCCCAGAGTTACGTCAAAGAGTCCCAGATGTACGTCAAGAAATCCCGGAGGTTCTACCTAAATCTGCTCTAGAAATTGTAGATTTTAACCAACTGGTTCAACAGTTTCAAGGAACTAGATCTGGTCAGCAACAGCAGCAGCAGCAGCCACAGTTTCAATCCTTCCAGGATACTGGAGCACAACGGTTCAATCCTTCTCAGGCCAGGTTCAGCACGGAGAATTTCCCGGTCAGATATTAGTTGTTAAATTTTAAACTATGTATAGATATTTATTAAATAAAAAAAATGTTTTGCCACATGAACACAGTATTAAAAGAACTAAACCAAAATTTTCTAGTCCCTATATCTCATTGCTCTTTTGCATCTTTGATATTCCTATTAAATCTAACAGTATTTGTATTTTGAAATATCGAATTTCCATAACATCAGGTTACACAGATATATGGAATTAATATTAATAGTATGAAATAACGAATGTCTATAACATCAGGTTGCACATATATGGAGTAGACATTCATAGTTTAAAATATCGAAGGTTAATAAAATCAGATTGCACATATATACGGAGCAAACATTCATAGTTTAAAATATCGAAGGTTAATAAAATCAGATTGCACATATATATGGAGCAAACATTCATAGTTTGAAATATCGAAGGTTTATAAAATCAGGTTGCACATATATATATGGAATAAACATTTAAGTATGAAATATCGAAGGTTTATAACATCAGATTGCACAGATATATGGAATAAACATTTATAGTTTGAAATATCGAAGGTTTATAACATCAGATTGCACATATATATATGGAATAAACATTTAAGTATGAAATATCGAAGGTTTATAACACAGATATATGGAATAAACATTTATAGTTTGAAATATCGAAGGTTTATAACATCAGATTGCACAGATATATGGAATAAACATTTATAGTTTGAAAAATCAGGTTGCACAAATATATGGAATAAACATTCATAGTTTGAAATATCGAAGGTTAATAAAATCAGATAGCACATATATATGGAATAAACATTCCTAGTTTAAAATATCGAAGGTTTATTACATCAGGTTGCACATATATATGGAATAAACATTTATAGTTTGTAATATCGAAGGTTTATTACATCAGGTTGCACATATATATGGAATAAACATTTATAGTTTGAAATATCGAAGGTTTATTACATAAGGTTGCACATATATATGGAATACAAAATTAGAGTTTGACGCGAGCATTAAGTTCTCTTTAGAAAAAGTTAACAAAAATTTCTACTTTTACTTTCGCAGATTCTAGACTGCTGAAAACTTGCTTCCAACGGTATTGCTAAAAAAATTGCAAAAATTATTAACATGACATAATGTTAGATTCCCCAATACAAATTTCAGAAAAATTAGAGAAAAAAATCGAAAAACAATCGAACACTTACCGAGTTTTATCACGGTTGAGTCCGGGTTCTTCTGTATATATTAAATAATATATTTTTCTATCTTTTGGGTTTGACTTTACAATTTTTCAGTTTTACGCATGAGAAAAATTATGTGGAGACTTAAAGTCAGGATTATACAATATGATATTTTATAACAATGATTTTACTCAAAAAAATATTCCAAAAAGTTTCAAATAGTTTTTAGGATAAAAGTAGTGGAAAACATTATAAAATCCTTAAAATTGTTTACTAAAGCGGGTTCATTGAAGCAGACATGACATTTTATGCCTGGAAATGAAGTATTGCACTTTAGGGATTAAAATTACTTGATTTTCCAGTCCTTAAAGTGCAAGCGAACCCTGTCTGCTGTTAGCCTGTTAGTTGTTTAAAAAGGTTTAAATGTCACCGCTCCAATTCATCATCTGTTATAAAAAGATTCATCAATTTTCAAAACTGGATCGACATTGAAGTTTCGCAACGCCTTTGCATTTAAAAAATTCGGGAAAATAGAACTCGGGTCTAAGCTGTCGGCTTGAGCTTTCGGATTCAAGTTGCATCTTATTTTCATGGGAGTTGAGTTTAAAAACCGGTTTAATATTCTATTTGGCGGATTTTCATGGTAGGAATTGGCGCATTAAGGGTTTTTATAAGAACAAAACTCAACATTGAGCCTTATTCTCAACTAAAACCAACCAAGGTTGGTTTTATTTTCATTGGGCCTAACTCCTTATGTCGAGCCAAAGATGTTGTAGCTGTCAATTACGTGACACAAGCTGTCGTCATGAGTTGGGTCGAAGATTGGGTCTTAAAGTCGGGTTTAAGGAATTACGGCTCGAGCCGAAATTTTTTAATCGCAGGCTCAGTTCTATCAGGTTGGCCTAGAAATGTTCATTTTAAAACTATAAAGCACTTGTTATTAGCTTTATGTTATAAGAAGTAATTAGCAAAATTATCATCGAGTTTTGCTTGAGAGCTTGCAACCTTTGGATGACTGTGCTTCCTGTAACGGGAATGGGATGGGTTTAAATATCACATCTATCTATGGATGAGCGCGTTCTGGCTTTTTCTCAGTTTGTTTTCTACATAATTCCTTATATTAGCTCGTATTTGACTTTTTATGCAATAATCCTACTCTTTTTGCAAAGAAGAACGGTATTCAGTCACGTTTACACCATGAACTTTAAGTTAAGGTTTTAGTTTTTCTTTGGGTTTTCATTCATTCATTTTAATAATATTTCCAGTTCTAATCTGTCCTATTCTATTTACACTTCTATTATATTTTATTTCTGGTTCTATCCTATACTATTTCCGGTTCTATCCTATTCTATTTCTGATTCTATCCTAGTCTATTTCCGGTTCTATCCTATTCTATTTCTGGTTCTATCCTATTTTATTTCTGGGTCAATTCTATTCTATTTCCGGTTCTATCTTATTAAATTTCCCAATTTCTTTTTTAATTTACAAATAATCTTCTATATAAAATGTTCTTAAATGCGTCACTAAATAAATAAAATTTGATTTAAAATCTGAATTTATTTGAGTTGAACGTAAGCACTACCGAATGTTTCAAATAAACAATTTCTTTCTTCACAAATAATTCTTTATAAATACTGCTCTAAAATGCGTTACTAAATAAAGAGTGTATGATTTAAAATTTGAATTTATTTGAGTTGAATGTAAAGACTACCGAATCTTTGAATTAAACACTTTGTTTTTCTCTTCACAAATAATTCTTTATAAATACTGTTCCAAAATTCGTCACTAATTAAGAGTATATGTTTTAAAATCGGAATTTATTTGAGTTGAATGTAAGCACTACCGATTGTTTTAAATAAACGAATAGTTTCTTTTAATTATTCAGTTTGAACAGAACTGAAACGCCTCCGGAACTAACAGAAAACAGCGACAAATTGCAACGCCGAGAAACCAAGATGTCACAAGATAAGGGGACAACGAAGAGACTGAAGTCTTGTCTCTCTCGCTTTCTGTCGACCATCCATGTTTATATAGCTGAAATGTTAACGAGGAACCTCAATGATCCTAGTTAGTACATTTCTTAAATATGCTGTCTCAATACTAAAGAGCTAACATAATTGCTCTTTGGTTTAAAAGATACTAACGATGAACCATCAATGTTCTTATTTAGTATATTTCTTAATTATTACTGTCTCAATACTAAAGAGCTAACATAATTGCTCTTTGGTTTAAAAGATACTAACGATGAACCATCAATGTTCTTATTTAGTATATTTCTTAATTATTACGCTCCTTCTTTAACCTTGCTTATGAAGCATCAATACTAACGAGTTAGCATAATTTCGCTTAAAATTAAAAGCGTTCCTCGTTGGTATGATTTTTTATACTGTTCCTTCATTTATCCAGTTTATACAGTCTCAAAACTAATGAGCTAACATAAATTCTCTTTTTATTCAAAAAAGAAAACTAGCTCCCGCGCATGTATTATGAAAACATGCACACAGTTATTTGTAGCACATTCTAATATGCGACAACACAAAGTGTTAGTAATAACCCTCAGTTTTATTGAATACAGATATGCTATCACATGATAAATAATGTATTTTGTTTTTTCTTTTCTCTTGAACTGCTGCCTCACCAATACTTGAATATAAATGTATCATTAAATTTGGCGGGAAAAAACAAAGAAAAAAAAATGTATCCGTAACTTAACTGTTCTCTTCTTAATTTCGTTTTTCAAAAATGAATGTACACGATATTGTTGTAAAATATTTTTATTTTTGTTACATGTAAACAATTTTGTAAAAATTAACATAATCTCGACACGGAGATAATAAATATCTAGATCACAAAAAAAATTTCCGGTTGTATCCTATTCTATTTCCGGTTCTATCCTATTCTATTTCTGGTTCTATCCTATTCTATTTCCGGTTCTATCCTATTCTATTTCTATTTATGTCTATCCTTTGCTATTCCTGGGTCTATGTCATTCTATTTCCATGTAATTTTATCCCTTTTCATTTCCGCTTCTATCCTCTTCTATTTCCGATTCTATCCTGTTTTTTCCGGATCTATCTGATTCTATTCCTAGTGATCCTATTTTATTTCCGGTGTTATCTTATTCTATTTAAGGTCTATCTATTATATTTCCGGTGTTATCTTATTCTATTTCCGGGTCTATCCTATCATGTTTCCGGTTTTATCTTTTTCTATTTCTAGGTCTGTACTATCTTATTTCTGGGTCTATTCTATTCAATTATGGGATATTCTATTCTTTTTCCGGTTTTATTCTTTTCTATTTCCAGTTTTATTCTTATCTAATTCCTGTTCTATTCTTCTCTATTTCCACTTCTTACATATTATATTTTCAGTTCGAGCTTTTTCTATTTCCGGTTCTATCCTATTCTATTTCGTGTTCTATTCTTTTCTATTTACGGTTCTTCTATTTCTGGGTCAATATCATTCTATTTCCGGTTGAATATCATTATATTTCCGCTTCTATCCTATTGTATTTTCGGTTCTATCCTATTCTTTTCCAGTTCCATACAATTCTATTTCCGGTCAAATCCTATTCTATTTCCGGTTCTATTCTGTTCTATTTCAAGTTCTATTCTATTCTATTCTATTTCTGGTTCTATCCGATACTATTTCCAGCTCTATCCTATTCTATTTCCAGTTTTATTCTTTTCTATTTCCGGTTCTATTCTATTCTATTAGGGTCAGATACAGCACAGACATGACATTTTAAACCAGGGTTTTTTAGAAAATTAAAATTAATGACGTGAAACATAAATTTTTAACAGTGTTTCAATCTTTGAGAAAATAGACTGTTTCTTAGATACTTAATCTTTGAGTAAATATATTTACCTACAGTGGCGCCCATAAAACTGTGGAATAGGATGACGACAGTTAGACATCAAGAATGTTTAAAAACAAAAATTGAAATCTTGAAAAAAGGCAATGTAGCTTTTTTTCTCAATCAATTTGAAATTATAAATCTTAAAAGTGTGAGCTAAAATATTTATAAATTAATAACAAAGAAATTGAGTCTTTGTCACAAATTCTAATTTTCTAATCCCTAAATCTTTGAATCCCAATGTCGTACACCTTAGATATTTCAAACTATGAATTCTGTTAGATCAAATATCTTAAGCTTGAAATATTAAAGGTTAACACCATCAGGTTGCAAAGATATAGGGCTTAGAATATATTATTTTATGGCAATGTCTTAGTTCCTTTGTTTTGGGTCGTTTTTTTAATATGTTTTCTTTCATTGTTAAAATTCGGCCAACACTTAAGAAAAACAAATGTTTAGAAAAAACAATTTTAAAAAAAATTTGCTTTGCATGAGGCCAAATATCTGAAAGAACAAATCTGCAAAAAATAAACCTCTAAAAGCACATCATAGGGGAACGTATAATCGTATATAATATACCGGGTGTATAAATGAACAAGGGTATAAAAAATATACCGGATGTAAAAAATGTATAATTTACCAGGTGCGGAGTGTATAAATAAACGTAGGACCAAGGGTGTATAAGTGAACAAGGGTATAAATTACTAGGTTTTAGGGCGCTTCGCGCCACCTCTTCCTGTAAATAATTTTAGCTTTTTAACTGCTGCTCTGAAAGTCGGCCATTTTAAATCATTTCCTAATTTTGGCGGATTTTCCCTTTCGAATTGGCGCATTTAAAAAAAAATCAAACCATTTTCCTGGAATTTTTTTCTTCCAATTTTGATATTTCATGAAACGGACAGACACCCAAACATACAAAAAAACAGACAGAGAAGCAAAGCATGTATACAGCTAGAAATCATATACTTCATTTTCATTTCTACACCCGGTAAATAATGTACCGGGTGTTTATCAAGTATATATCTGAAGATCAAGGAATGGATTAGGTGACGTCTAAACTAATAATCTTGTATAAGTGTGATATGAAATGTCAACTGTATATCAATATCCAGAAATAAATCCGTAAAATCGGAAACTAACTTCTGTACACTCTACAGTCTCAATACACAACAGATGGTAGGGAGAATATGCAAATTCAGAAATATGCGTGCAAAACAGGGGGGACCTCTCTTTCACTTAAAAACCCATAAAAAAAATTTCGAGATTTGAGAAAATGAATCATTAATTAAATCTGAGGCCCCACCACTGAGCTTAAATTTTACAAATTCTATGAAAGAATGATAGAATAGAATACCAGAATACTTAATTAAAATAATGAAAGGTTGACAGAATGGAAGATTGAAAGATCAGAATGAAAGGATAAAAGAAAGTAAGAATTTATGTATTAGAGGAAAGGAAGAAAGTAGGAATATATATATTAAAGGATAGGAAGAAAGTAAGAATATATAAATTGAAGGAAAGGAAGAAAGTAAGAATTTATATATTGACGGAAAGGAAGAAAGTAAGAATATATATATTGAAGGAAAGGAAGAAAGTAAGAATATATATATTGAAGGATAGGAAGAAAGTAAGAATATATATATTGAAGGATAGGAAGAAAGTAAGAATATTTATATTGAAGGAAAGGAAGAAAGTAAGAATTTATATATTGAAGGATATGAAGAAAGTAAGAATATATATATTGAAAGATAGGAAGAAATTAAGAATATATATGTTGAAGGAAAGGAAGAAAGTAAGAATATATAAATTGAAGGATAGGAAGAAAGTAAGAATATATTTATTGAAGGAAAGAAAGAAAGTAAAAATATATATATTGAAGAATAGGAAGAAAGTAAGAATATATATATTGAAAGAAAGAAAAAAAAGTAAGAATATATATATTGAAGGAAAGAAAAAAGTAAGAATATTTTATTAAGCGAAGGGAAAAAAATAATATCTATACTGAATGAAAGGAAAAAAGGAATAAAATGTAAATTGAATGATAGGAAGAAAGGAAGAATATATATATATTAAATAAAAGGAAGAAAGAAAGAATTTATATATTTATAAATTGATGGAAAGGAGGAAAGGAAGACAGGAAGAATTTATATATTTATACATTAAGGAAAGCAAGAAAAAATGAATGTGTGTATATATATTGAAGGAAAGGAAGAATGGAAGAATATATATTTATGGAATGAAAGGAAGTAAGAAAGGTAGAACTTTTTTGTTGAATGAATGAAATGAAGAAAGAAAATAAATATTTTGAATGAAAGGAACAAAATATATCTAAAGAAGGCCGGAAAGGAAGAATATATATTGAATGAAAGGAAGAACATATATATAATGAAGGAAAAGATGTACATATATATTGAATGGCCGGTTTAGAAAATATTTCTATATTTCTCCGAATTAATATATTTGTTGATAGTTCTGGTGGTTGGTGAAAAGAATCAATTCTCCGCTCGGACTGGAGTCAAAACTCCCCCCTTATATGTCCTTATGTTTTTTAAAACATTAAACATAAAGAATAAATGAAAAATTCACATCTAAAGTAAAGACTCTGTGAGCTTGTAAATCCAAGACTGTATAGGCTCGCTTTGAACTAGGCATACTCGAAATACATATGTAGAGGTAAATAAATATTTCAACTTACAACAACGACATTAATTTAATATTTACATAAATAATTACTTATTTAATGTCAAAATACTGGCACTTATAAAAGTCAAGGAACTGAACTAATTTTCTCATTACTATATCTTTGCAACCTGATTTTGTACACAATTTCAATATTTCAATCTAAGAATTTGATTGAAGATCAAATAGTCTACGCATGCATTATTAAAGGTTCATACCATCAGGTTGCAAAGATTTTGGAATTCGAAAATTAGAGTTTAAGGCAATTAAGTGTTCACTTCCTCCTCTCTATGTATATTGTATATTATATACTGTATAAAGAGAGATTGGTTAGGTTGTGATGAGACGGAGAGAGATTGGTTGTGTTATTATGAGACGGAGAGTGATGAGTTGGGTTGTGATGAGACGGAGAGAGATGGGTTGGGTCGTGATGAGTTTGAGAGAGATGGGTTGGGTTATGATGAGACGGATAGAGATGGGTTGGGTCGCGATGAGTTTGAAAGAGATGGGTTGGGTTGTGAGTGACGGATTTTTTAAGTGCACCAATAAAATGGTTTAATTAAGATAATATGGGTAACATGAGATTAATTGGGTCGAAGGAAGAAAAAGGTTGGATTAAGATGATATGGGTTGGTTTTGAGGAGTGATATGGAAGGATTAAGATGGGATGGATTGGGATGAAGGGAAGAGCCAGGTTGGATTTAGATGAGAATGGTTTTTTCAGAGGAGGGGTTGCATTAAGTTGAAAGATGGGTGGGAGGGAAGAGAAAGGTTGGGTTAAGATGGGATTGGTTGGGTTTGAGAGAGGGTTTTAAATAAGCTTAACTGAGTTAGGTTGAAGGGATGTGACGGGTTGGGTTAAGATGGTTAGGGTTGTAGGAGAGAGATGGATTGAATTATGATGAGCTGGGATATATTAGATAAGATAGGTTATATTAGATAAGATGGGTTGGGTTGGAGAATAGAGATGGGTTAAATTAAGATGAGCTGCGATATATTAGATGAGATGGGTTGAGTGGGAGGAGAGAGAGATGTGTTGAATTAAGCTGAGCTGGGATATATTAAATGGGATGGGTTGGGTGGGAGGAGAGAGATGTGTTGAATTAAGATGAGCTGGGATATATTAGATGAGATGGGTTGGGTTGGAGGAGAGAGATGGGTTGAATTAAGGTGAGCTGGGATATATAGATGAGATGGGTTGGGTGGGAGGAGAGAGATGGATTGAATTAAGCCAAGCTGGGTTACATTAAATGAGATGGGTTGGGTTGGAGGAGAGAGATGCGTTGAAGAAGGATGAGTTGGGTCATATTAGATGAGATGGGTTGGGTTGTAAGAGAGATATGGGTTGAATAAAGATGAGCTGGGTTATATTAGATGAGATGGGTTGGGTTTGAGGGAAGGGATAGGTTGGGTTGAGATACGATAGGTTAGGTTGGCCGGAGGAGAGAGAAAGGTTGAAGATGAGATTATAGGGTAGAATGACCTTACTTCAGGTAGGGGAAACTGATTAACAGTTTTTAACATTCAGCAGTGTCATCATGTATCTAATAAATTGATAAACAACAGAAAAACTGAGAATGTCTTGAGAGAAAATTGATTTTTTTATATCTACACCCCGCCTCCCAATATTCCCCCAGCCAATTATATTTGGTTTGAAGTCTGTGGACCAATCAGAGGAGAGATATTCCGACAAATGAGAGGCAGAGGAGCTGTGGCCTTCACCCTTGGGACACAGATGGATCAGATTACCATCACCCCTCACACTGATACCCCACCATCAGCTCTTCAACACTGATAACTCAAAATCAGCTTTAAGACCAGCTTTCATCCCTTACACTGATACATTAAAATCAGCTCTAAAACCAGCTATCAGCTATTTCACTAATACCCCATCATCATCTCTTTTACTCATACTATCAGCCCACTATCAGCCCTGAGACTTCATGCAGCCCTTAATAGTCTGAAATATTGATAAAATCAGCTGCAAAGAAAATATGAAAACCTGATTCCAAAATTCAACATCATTATTTTCTGAAAAATCTCTGGCTACCAGAATCCAAGAAAGAAAAGACCAATTTAAGCAAAAAAAAGGTAAAAAATTGATTTATTTATATTTGAATTTATCAAACAATACAAATTACTATTTGGCGATGAAAAATAGCTCGTATTTAAAGTAATAATTTAAAGTAATCGTTCATTACAAGGAACCATTTTAACCTTTCTGTGATAAATGAGGCATCCTTATTTTTCTAGCTTATCATTGATGTTATTTTCAATTGTGGCTTTTCTCCTAGGGGACTTTTGGATTTATGCTGCAAAAACAATGAAGGAAACAGAATTCAAGACCATTTTAAACTCTTCTTTTAGAGTCAAATGTTCGATTCAATGTACCTTTAAAAGCTTCTCTGATCAAAGGAATCAGATATCTATTTAATTCTTTTTAAAAACTGAGTCAATTTTCAGCAAAAGTGACTTGCACAATTATGCTGCAGAAACAAAGGAAGAATTACAAAAATTAGTTTTTAAAAAAGAAAAACGAAAATATCTTCCACATTTTTCATCAAAAAGAGGTTTAACCCCTGTGAACCGGTCTTGCCATCCTTTTTTTCTTTTCTTGATTTGAATAGAGAAAAATGTTAAAAGAGATGCTGCTCTTTTTCAGAATCAGAAAACTTATGTTAATAAGTAGATAAAAATTCGAAAAAACCGCTTTCTTCTAACGCGGTTCATGATCTTAAAATTTGACATTTTATGATTTGCTGCGTTAAAAAAAATTTGCATTGCTGACAATTGATATATTTCGAGGTCTGTATAAAATAAATGACACCCAATGTTGTCTTCTTTGGCATCTTAAAAATAGTAGATATTGATGGTTTACACAATTTTCGAAAATTTTTACTGAACTGGGACAAGTTTTGTGAATGTATTATATATTTCAGACTGTGTACATTTTGTAATTCCCAGAATAAATGAAATATGGTTTCTATTATTTATTGTTTCTCCCATATTATACATGAAGTAGTTTTATCTGCTTGTTTGCTGTCCAATGATAATAAGCTCATAATCCCCTTGACCAATTTTCTACAATTTTTATTGAGGAACTCGGTACAACCACAGGAATTTTCTAAGCTTGGTTTAACGTCTATAAGTGGGGTTATTTTTTAGTACGCCTAGTCCATTAGCGCCTGATCCAATCAGGGTTCAGCCATATGTTTGGTGTCTATTCTGAACCAATAGAAATTGCATGGCGGTAACATCTATCTTTCTATCTATCTCACTATCCAATCAGAGATAAATCCTTATATCGGCGCTATCAGTAAATGGAAATATCTACTTCTACTGAAACTAAAGATTAGAGTTTAGTATTCAGGCAAAGCTTGGGTTCCAAGCTATTTATTACGTAAATCCATGAGAACTTCTAATTATCGTTCATTTCTAGCATTCTTTGGGAAACTTTGTATCAAATAATTTTTAGATGTGTGACGGAATACAGAGTGCTGTTATACACAGCAGTACCACCCAGTGGGATCTAGGGGGCGGGGAACTCTGGCCAGCAGGCATTCCTTACCAGCCACACCCTATCTGGGACTCCACCCACCCGCAGTACCAACCAGAGATATTTGGTTTCGGACCAGACTTCTGGGCTACACAGAGAGGGTCAACTAGTTCATCCAGGTATACTTTTCCATCCTACATTCATCCAGGTATACTTTTCCATCCTACATTCATCCAGGTATACTTTTCCATCCTTCATTCATCAAGGTATACTTTTCCATCCTTCATTCATCCAGGTATACTTTTCCATCCTTCATTCATCCAGGTATACTTTTCTATTCTGCATTCATCCATTCTGGATTCATTTATTTAAAATTTATTGTGTGGCGGTCACACTTTACGTGATCTATATAGATGGTTTCAGAATATTCCCAGTCAACATAGATCCAGACTTTTATGTTTTATGTTTAAGTTGCATTTTTAAAACTGGGTCTACCTTAAACTGTTGCAATGCCTTGTCTGTGATTTAAACTCACTAACTCATTTTCCTTCATGTAGCACTTATAGAAAATAGACATTTTCATCCTTAACACCCCGGACTAACCAGGATTAGATGCAGTTGGTTTCTTCTATTAGAATTCAATCACGTGTTGTTCTACAATTCAACAATCTAACGCATTTGGTAAAAAAAGTATGAAAAAGAAAAAGTGAAAGAATACGTTTAATTGGTTCAAATTGGGTTCGAAAGTCATAGTTCTCTGGGATAAGGGCAAACCGTGTTATCCACGTGTTAAACTATAAGACTTTGTTTTAGCTTTATCAAAATATTTGGCAAAATTCTCATAGATTGCGGGAGAGCTTGCAATCTTCACTATGTACCATTCATACCCCGCAGTATAAATACCTCATTGTATTGTAATATGTTAGTATTAAGTTTGTTCTTTTTAATAAAATTATGTAAACTTACATAGTTGTTCTCATAGCCGGCCATTCATTTATTAAATCATTAATTAATTCTATAGTTTCTGCATTCATTCTTTAATTCATTAAAAAATCCTGCTTTAAAAGAGAAAGTTTTTCAAAAGTTGAAAATATCAAAATTTCCTCTAGATTGGCACTCTCTAAAGCGGCGAAGAAAAGGCGAAGGATTGCAACTGCCGCTCAGCGTAGAGCGGCGAATATTCGAGAAAGACGGCGAATGTTTAATCTGAACGAGGCGTTTGACAGATTAAGGACTAAGGTAGAATTGTAATTCATTAAAATATATCATTTTATTTTTAGTTTAATGCTTTGCAGAACTTAAACAAAAAAGTTTAGAAATGAAGTAGAATTCATTTTGTTAATCATTTTTTTTTAAAGAGGCGTAATTTCAAATAACCCTCAGTCTTACCAATAGAACTTTTTACTGTACAGTGTACATCAATGATATTCTCAGGTTTTCTGCTTGATTTTTTAGTGAATTTCAGATTTGCACAAATATAAAAATCTTGTTAAACAGACAACTAGACAACATATATAGAAGTGTATATTTTTCAAAATATAAAAAAATCTAACCTTTCTTATTTTTGTTTAAAGTTAATAAATAAATATTATTTAAGTTACATGGTTTCTCCACATAAGTCACTTGAGCATTTTTGCTTCAGAAACAATGGAAGAAATTGTCAAAATCAAACACTTTTTAAGCGGACGTGACCCTCCTTAAATGGAGAATCACTCGAAATTACAAGAACTGTCCCTTTAATCTGAAAGTTTCCATCTTTGTTTTGAAATTTGAATTTCATGTTTTTAGGTTCCTACATTTGCTTACGAGAAGAGATTATCCCGGATAGAGACCTTGAGATTAGCAATCACTTATATATCATTCATGGACGAGCTACTCAACACCCCTCAAGGGGGTACATGCAGGAGGGGGCCGCAGATCCTGCCCCACCCCTTCGGGATACACTCCTTGCCAACTATGAACAAAAATTAATTTGAGATTTGAAATGTATATTTTCGTTTATTATCCTGCCAACAGTAGAAAAAGGCATTACAGAAATATCACATAGCTAGATATACAGGGTTACCCACAAAGGATGAGACGATTGTACGGAATTTGTACTATCTGTTTCCTTACGTTCAGAATCCCCTGCAACTTTAAACTTATTTCTGTCTTTGCTTAATTATTTAATAAGCTAATTAAACCGCATAATCGTCATATTTAAAGAGATTTAAGTCGTCTTTACAGTCTCATCCTTTGTTGGTAACCCTGTAGATAGAATAGAAATTTTCATACGGTGGTAAGCGTTTATATCACAACTATGAAGACGACTTTTTATTTAAGTTTTGATTTTTTCTTCGGATTTCAAGTTTTCAAGCAGTGAAAAAAGCTTTTTTTAAATTGATAATTTCTTTTGACTTTTATGTTTTGTGTATCCATGCTGTTTAACAGCTAAGTTTATATGAAAATTTAATTTGAAAGGTTTTCTTTGTATTGATATAATCGCCTACAACTGTATTTCATAATTCAAACAGTAATAACCAGAAAACTATGAAATTAAAAGACGACATCAAAACTATATTTAAGTGCATTTGATGTTGTTACTAAGCTAATATGTTTTACCAGTAGATTGAAGATTAACTTTATTAGTAAAATGGCGCTGTTTAAACTGGAAAATTGCCGTGTCTCATGTTTAATAGACTATATGAAGTCATTGAGTCTTAAAGTCGTCTTCCTATTCCAGAGTTTCCTGCTTTTCACTGTCGCAGCTTCATGGATTTTCTAAGACTAAACATTATGGATATCCGACTAGTGTAGTACTGATATCGGATATCAGTAGTCAGTACTGATATCGGATATCAGTAGTCAGTACTGATATCGGATATCAGTAGTCAGTACTGATATCGGATATCAGTAGTCAGTACTGATATCGGATATCAGTAGTCAGTACTGATATCGGATATCAGTAGTCAGTACTGATATCGGATATCAGTAGTCAGTACTGATATCGGATATCAGTAGTCAGTACTGATATCGGATATCAGTAGTCAGTACTGATATCGGATATCAGTAGTCAGTACTGATATCGGATATCTGTAGTCAGTACTGATATCGGATATCAGTAGTCAGTACTGATATCGAATAAGCCTAAAAAGTAGGAATCTAATGTGACCGTCAGCTTAGTTTCAAGTAACCGTCCATGCAGAGATGGACAATGGACATACCCTTGAAACCTTAATCTGATCAAAAATGTGTACACTTACAACTGTTTACTAATATTAATATACTATAGGTTAGGCCAGAATCAACTTATTATAAACAAATTTGCATTACGCTCTCGAAATGGTCGATGGCCTGTACAATTATTAAAGGATTAGCGTACATCATCACTCTATACACTATAACCTCGTTGGTATTTCTCCATTCAATCTTTAAATCAAGAAAAGCTAGTCACTTTCGCAAAGAATTGCAAATGAAATTATACAGTTTAAAGATACAAACAAATAAATATCTAATTCAAACGTTTTAAATCGGGCATTGCCTCCTCTGCAAGGAGGGTAGCTTAAAACTTGAAGCTAAGCCAAAAATGTTTCCCCTTCTTGATAAAGGAATCAAGTCTTTGCTACAACTCTGATTTTCTAATCCCTATATCTTTGCAACCCGATATCGTAAAACTTATAGATATCAAACTATCAATTCTGTAGAATATCACATATATAGAGTTTGATATATCACAGGTATACGCCATCAGGCTGCAAAGATATATAGGAATAATATTTTTAAAGATTGTTGCAAGCTAGGAGAGACTAAATTTCTTTCTTTTATAGTCAAAAAATAAATTTAAATCTACAAAATTATTATTTTCTCTTTTTTCCCTGCAAATTATTATCACTAAAATTTAGATTTCTGCTTAATCATAGGAATTTATAGAAAATATTAAGATATTCTTTAATTTATTAATTAGATCTTTAGTAGAATGTGCTATCAGTAAATGGAAATATCTACTTCTACTGAAAATCAAAAATGTTGAAACTTCAGAGATTACACGGAATTAATAAAGTCTGCTTTTCTCACATTCATAATTCACTGCAACATGTAACAATGTTTCACCCTATGCCAAATAATTGAATATGCCATTAAAATCTAAATAAGGCAGATAAGTAATTCAACCTCGTTATAGTCATATTTTAAGAGTTTCATATCGTCTTTACAGTCTCATCCCTGCAGGTGGGTAATTAGAAAAATTAGAAAAAAGCGCTGTTTTCAGGATTTCAAGTAAAAAAAACAGCATTTTATAATTGTTGAAGGGTGGGCTCTGTGCTTAATAATATACCAAATTCTTCTAGTGTCTTTTCATGTTACATTTCATGGTGTATGTTAGTCATATTTACTATTATAAGGTCTTCTATTTACAATCTTCAGAAGTTTTTTTTTTGTTATTGATCCACTAGTCATATTTGTCCACTATATATGTAGTTCCTTAATCGTAGGTCTTACAGTAGTAGTATTTCCGGTATATATACTCAGGGGCGGATACAGGATTTAAGTGGGGGGGGGGGGGGCAAGATTTTTTAGGAACAAAAAAAATAATAATTAGGAACAAAGAACCGTGCTGGAGGCGAAAATTTTTTTTGACTTAAGACTCAAAAAGAGTCAAAATTAATGACTAAAGACTAAAAAACTAGATTTTTAAGTTTAGGAACAAAAATAAAGGATTAGGACAGGAATTTAGGAACAATTAAAAGATTGTTCAGGAATTAGGAACAAAAATAAAGGATTAGGACAGGGATTTAGGAACAATTAAAAGATTGTTCAGGAATTAGGAACAAAATTAAAGGATTCGGACAGGGATTTAGGAACAATAAAAAGGTTTAGGAATTAGGAACAAAAATATAGGATTAGGACAGGGATTTAAGGTGGGTCGGACACAGTATTAGGAACAGGAACAATAATAGGAACATTAGCAATTTAAGAACAAAAATAAATTTGATAAATGAGTATTGATTAAGGAACATTACTAGATATGAACAATATTATAACTTAAGTCTAGTTTCTTACAAATTTCTAATTCTAAATTTATCGTTAACAATAACACTTATCAAATTGGGAACATTTTTTGCCTCGAAATCTCAGGGGGTGGCGAATGTCCCCCCGCCCCCCCCCTGTATCCGCCCCTGTATATACTTGACTATAATTCGTCTGTCCATAATCCAAAATAGTTTTTCTGATCGAAGTCCCTCTGTCCTTGCTTGCCAGTAAAGGGCTTATCCCCTGTTTTCCTTTTATAGTCTGTAAAAGTTCTAATAGTCCGATATAATCCTTATATTTTATTTATATTTCTTGTTATTCTTCTTAGGTCGTCAGGTTTTTTCTCACCTTACAGTTAAATGGTTTATGTAACGTATTGTAATACTCATGAGAAGTAACATATACAGGTATATACAGGTATATACAGGTATATACAGGTATATACAGGTATATACAGGTATATACAGGTATATACAGGTATATACAGGTATATACAGGTATATACAGGTATATACAGGTATATACAGGTATATACAGGTATATACAGGTATATACAGGTATATACAGGTATATACAGGTATATACAGTTTTTTTGAGAAAATAAATTAAGAATGACTGAATTTCTTCAAGTCGTAAGCGAGAAAATAGTTTAAAATTCAAAATTCTATTAGAACTGATGTGCGAAGCGCCAAAGAAAAAAGTTGGTATTTTTTCTTAATTGACAAAATTGGATAAAAGATTGTCCACAACCATGATCATGGTCCTCAAGTGAGGGGGTGGGGAGAGGGGGGGGATAGTGGGTTGAAACATGTTGAGGAGGGGGGTGGGCTAAACTCGGTTTGCCCCCCCCCCCCTAGTGGCACTAGAAATAAAGTTTCTCTCTCTCTGATTAAGCACCTGAATGCTTCAGAACAGTATTCAAGGGGGGGGGGATAGGGGCTCAGCTCCCCGGGCCCCCTCTAGTTTATTAATTATATATATTTTATGATATTGTTTAATTTTAAATTTCGCGCGGTTTATTTTTTTAATTATCAGAGAAGATTTTTGCCCTGTGATATATGTCAATCTGTCATTGTCATTTTTTAAAGCATATGTCAAAAAATTTTCAGATAATTCATTGTGGTACTTTATTTTCAGGGAACAGTCCCTGTTTTAGATTCATTTTAGCAATTCAGGAGGGGGGGGGGGGCTCAAATTGTTCCAGGGGGGGGGGCTAACCCACCAAAAAGATTTTCCCTACGGGCACAATTTTAAGCCCCCCCTGGACTAAATCCTGAATACGCCTCTGGATCGCTTCTATTTAAAAGTTTCCGTTTTGGATATCTCTTTTAAAAATTGTGGCCTCTGACCCGAGCTGCTAGTGTTTTTCAGTTATTTTCGTTCTATTAAAAGTTCCTAACTAGGTTTAAACTGTATAATAAACTCTTCATTTAAAAGTTCCTAGCTAGGTTTAAACTGTATAATAAACTCTTCATTTAAAAGTTCCTAGCTAGGTTTAAACTGTTTAATAAACTCAAAGAGCTTGAACTATCTTTGTATAAACTGCTAAACAAACCGGAAAATCAACTTTCACCACGTAAACGAATTAATAAAGATAATCTTATTTTTCAGTTAGTTGAATATCATACAACAACTGCACAAACTGCTCACTTACATCTTCATAACAAGAAAACTGTAGAATAGGAAACGACATTAAAACAATACTGAAGTGAATAATTATTGCTACAATGCAAATAGCTTACTATTAAGTAAAATGGGTCTGTTTCCACTGCACAATTTCTGTGCCTCATGTTTATTTGACTATTTTAAGTCATAACTTGAGTCTAAAAGTCGAATTCCTATTCCTGGGTTAAAATATTTTTTGGTTATCAGGGAAAATGGGTCAGAATTGCCAAAATGGAGCAAAGTATGAAAGAGTTAGAAGGGTTTATATATAGTAATGAAATATATTAAAATAAGAGTTTTTGTAACCAAGAAATTTATTTTTAGAGCCAATTAATTAGAGTAAAAATAAATTATTAAATTTAAGGTTTTAATCGATAAAAAAAAAAACAATTATCACATAGAATATGTAAAAATTTTAATCATTAAAATTTAATTTTTATTTTGGAGTTTCTGAAAGATATTGCACTAGATAAAACATTATTTGCGAGTTCAATTCATATTTTCTTCCATTTGAAAAGAAAATTGTTAAATTTTTTACTATTTCTGTCCGAGTGTTCCCATGGTTATAAAATTAGAGCGTCTACCAGACCAGCTACTAGTTAATTCTCTTAAAAACTTTGATAACCAGTTAAAACAGTGAAATCTCGTCGTCCCCTGTTTACTTTAAAATATCGCTTATAAGTACCACCACATGTAATAAAAACCGTTCCAAATCTCATAGTTATACAATTGAAGATAAATTAGATTGTACATTTTCCGTAAATCTAAATGCGCTTAACTACACTTATATATATATCTTCTTGGTTAGCAAAGGAGAAGCGTCCTGAATCACTCTCCATTGAAAGATATAGATCTAGATTGGGAATCTTATAGATATAGTTGTGTCTGGATTGACATTGATAGTAAAGTTTACTGAACTGAAAAGTTCTTATGCATCCCCAGTTGGTTCGTCCTATTAGTCTCATATGAAGTCTTGTTGAGCTAAAGGCCTCTATGGAAGATCAAATGGACGATTTCCCAAGGAGTTAATCCCTGGGCGTCTGAGAATATGTAGTGTAAAATGTTTGGTTTGGCCACCGGAGAAATTTTGGTCAAAGACGACCTTGCAGCGCAGTAAGATCGATCATTTGTCTTGGTTAGCAAGTCTTTATTTGTTTATATTTATATTCAGATTTCCAAAATGCTGTCAGTTTCACTTTCTCGCAACATGAGGAAATCTTTAACAGATCTCATCGGATCAAGGTTAGTTTTTAAGAGACTGTAAGCGTAATTTTGAATGACCCTCCATGCAAAGGATGGCCTTGCCCGATTCATTACAGTACCCTTGAATTGAAACTTTTATTTGACCGATAATGTGAAAGATATTGTCGTTTTTTTAGGCTTAAAAGTGTTTAATTTCACAGTTTACAGATAAAAGGCGAAAGTCTTTTTTGAAGAGAAATCACAAGTGGAAATAATCAACTTTCAAAATAATAAACAAAGATATCTGATTCATGCTTGATCAGATATAGGGTTTAAGGGTACTGCTTTAAATTGGGCAATGTCAACGAGGTTATAGTGTATAGAGTGATAATGTACGCTAATCCTTTACTAATTTTATAGGTCATAAACTATACCGAGAGCGTACTGCATATTTGTTTATTATAAATTGATTTTGGCCTAACCTATAGTATATTAATATTAGTAAACAGTTGTAAGTGTACAGTACAGCTAACTGAGCACACCGGTAGAGAACTATCATTCCTCCTGGGGAATGCCATCTTTGCATGAATGGCTAATTGAAACTATAGCTTAAAGCCCTTTTCAAAATAAAAGTGAATTTTAATATAAAATGATTTAGCTTAAGCTGGAATGATTGTAAAATATGGAAAGAGTTAAATATAGAATGTCACAGAGTTGTGGTTATATTGATTTAACCAGTAATCTAGATGATAAGATTTATTGAGTTTCATTTATTTAATAATATTTAATTTTTCAATATTTGAATATTTAGATTTCGTAATATTCAGATTGTGGTCTGCTTACCTCTTAGTTCACAGGCAAGCAAATATGTTTCTAACAAAAAGTTCAAAAAATCTAAAAGCCTGGATATAAAAAATAAACAAACTGATAACTTGAGTCAAATTGTAATTTTCTAATCCCTATATCTAATCGTCTATAGTATTTAAACCTTTGATATTTAAATGATAATTTGTTCCAGCAAAGTTTATTGTTTGAAATGTCGAAGATTAACGATTTTAGGTGCATAGATATAAGAATTAAAAAATTGAATTGGTTTTCAGTTTATTTGTTTTAAGCCAATTGAAATCAAAGATTGCTAAAAGAACCGACAAAAAAATGCCCCAACCACAAGGAATTGAGTTTTTGCCTCAAACTCAAACTTTCTATTACCTGTATCTGTTTTTGTAAATTCTTAATCTAACGAATTATGTATCAAGGCGGGCCCTGTTAAAAAACAGAGCGTAGAGGCACAAGTCAATCTACCTATGATACAGAAGATTGAGAAAATTTGCAGGTTAATAGTTTTTAAAATACGCTTTTAAGATTTTAGATAATAATTTCTTTTTAAAAAATTATACATAATTGTTTAAAATCAATTTAGAAACGATTTTCATATTTAATCAAAACAATTAAATTGGTTCTTAGATCTCAAGTTTAGCATTTTTCCTGCTAAAATTGGATTTTATAAATACAACGTTCCAAATTGTTCCCTCTAGAATTCAGCTAGTTATTATAATATTTAAAATATCAACTACCATGCACACGAGCTTAACTTTGCAAAGTACATTTAGCTGTATCTGAATAAACTGCACATTGTTTAACTTTTATTTCTTATTCAAACCCATGAGAACATTGCTAAAGATCGGGATTAATATGGTTTAAAGAGACTCAAAACTTTTCCAAAATTTTGTTACGCATACAGTTAAACATAAATACACACAAGTGACGCAAATTTATTTATTGTTTTCGATCGTAAGAATTTTGTTAGTACCATCTAACATTAGGGTCATAATTTTTTTTTTTTTTTAAATTATATTGACTATAGATAAAGCTGGCACGTTTCAACTTTTTCTAGGCATTTCATTAATAGTTAATTCCAGCTGTTAAAAAAAAAGAATTACAGGTAGCCGTTAGTTTTAAAGGTAAGAACAGAACTTTTGTTTCGTTACGGGTATTTTTGCGTTTTTTTAAAAAGTCATAGTTAGGTAAGGATCTTAGTTTTATTAATGCCGTTAACAGTTGTTCGTAGTATTAACCTCATCGAAGGTTTGCCAAAACCCCAAAATTTTTATAAAAAATCGTTAACGGTTTACCAGATTAGAGTTACGGTACAAGGGGTAACCAAATTGCAAAAAAAAGTCTTTAACAGTTCCATTATTTAACTAAGAACTGGAGACATAATCTAAAAAACATCGAAAAACATGCAATTTTTACAGGAAAAAAAGTTGCAGTTTTTTCAGACTCATTTTTTTCTTTTTGGTTTTCAATTGTTCGTTTTTAAAAAATACAATTTGTTAACCATTTGAAAATTAACTGTTTATTAATGAACTTTTCTGTTTTGCCATTGGTTAAATAACTCTTTTGATTAACGCACTCTTCCATCTTACTGTTCGGTATTTCGGAAATCTCCGTTTCATTAACGGAACCCTTGCCCAGCCTAGCTAGGGGAGGAGAGGAGGGAGATAAACAGTATAATATTCTAGGAAGTATATTGATCAACTAGGAGAGGAGGAGGGTAAACCGTATAATATTCTAGGAGTATATTGATCAACTATGAGAGGAGGGGGGTAAACCGTATAATATTCTAGGAAGTATATTATTCAACAATGAGAGGAGGAGGGTAAACCGTATAATATTCTAGGAAGTATATTATTCAGCTAGGAGAGGAGGAGGGTAAACCGTATAATATTCTAGGAAGTATATTGATCAACTATGAGAGGAGGAGGGTAAACCGTATAATATTCTAGGAGTATATTGATCAGCTAGGAGAGGAGGGGGGTAAACAGTATTATATCTAGGAAGTATATTGATCAGCTAGGAGAGGAGGGTGGTAAACAGTTTAATATTCTAGGAAGTATATTGATCAACTATGAGAGGAGGGGGGTAAACCGTATAATATTCTAGGAGTATATTGATCAGCTAGGAGAGGAGGGGGGTAAACAGTATTATATTCTAGGAAGTATATTGATCAGCTAGGAGAGGAGGGAGATAAGCAGTATTATATTCTAGGAAGTATATTGATCAGCTAGGAGAGGAGGGGGGTAAACAGTATAATATTCTAGGAAGTATGTTTATCAGCTAGGAGAGGAGGAGGGGGGTAAACAGTATAATATTCTAGGAAGTATATTGATCAGCTAGGAGAGGAGGAAGGTAAACAGTATTATATTCTAGGAAGTATATTGATCAGCTAGGAGAGGAGGGGGGTAAACAGTATTATATTCTAGGAAGTATATTGATCAGCTAGGAGAGGAGGGTGGTAAACAGTATAATATTCTAGGAAGTATATTATTCAACTAGGAGAGGAGGGGGGGGGTAAACAGTATGATATTCTAGGAAGTATATTGATCAGCTAGGAGAGGAGGAGGGTAAACAGTATAATATTCAGAACTTCCTGATCATGTATATTCTTGGTTCTACTTCAAACACAGAGTATAGAACTAAACTCTTTGACCGTTGGCCGACGGTAAGCATATTTAATCAATATTTGAATTCATTGAATTTGATTGATCTATGCTACTGAACTAGCTTTCACGCGCTGAAGTTCAAATCAAGAATATATGATTAAAGTTTTAAAGATTCATGATGATTTGAATCGGTGATTCAGGATTTGAACCCGCAGAAGGTATAGTTCAGAGACCTGTCTAATTTAATAAATTCAACCCAAACAAAATAGTATTTCAAATCTCTAAAATAATTTTTTTTATTCTTTACCCCTCGTTTGAAGTAAGTTATTTTCATATTAACAAAATATTGTTTAAAATATGATTTTTGCAAAATTCTGAAAAACATTTTTGACTGGTTTAAAAGTAAAATTTGATCAGAAAAAACCACAAATTTTCTGATCCATAAATTGAAGAAAAAAAACTCTGGAATCTTTTGTTTAAATTTTTCGCTGTAGAAAGGAGAGGAGACCTCTGAGCTCTCGGAAACTTGAGGATGTTGTATCATTTGGTGTACCGTCCCGTTTTGCCTTATATAGTCTGTGGTGTGTGTTTGTGGCCGATCGACCAAGGAATTATCCGGACTGTATTTAGTTACCTACCCGGAGTTCAGACGGGCCTTAAATAAACTAGTTCATCTGTCGTGTCGCTGTTATCTGTCAACAAGTCTGCACAACTTGCTCTATCTGCGTAAAGTCAGCATATTTCTTGAACTGAACTGGAGGAACTGGAGTTTATAGTTCACTGTGCTACGAATTGCCCCATTAAGGTCAACGTAACTGAAAATCGACCTTACAAGCAGTTTAATGGTAAGGTGGTGTTAGAATCTGCTTTAAAAATCTGGAGGCGTTTCTGAAAATTAAATAGGGCGTTTCCGTTATTTCATTTGTCGGTATAAATTTAACATTATTGATACTCTGAATAATTTTTCTGTAAGATTAGGACAATTCTCGTCTTTTATAATATGCATAGACCTCTTTAACCTCTTAGCTATACTTCTTAGTGAACATAGCTTCAACACCTTGATCTAGGGTTCCCTGCGTAAAAGGAAAATCGTTTCGAGAAAATTGCGCGAAAAAAATGAAAAAATTTTGCGAAAATTTCGCAAAAAAAGAAAGCGAAAAAAATGGGGAATTTTTTTTTTAAATGCAAAACTTATGCGAAAATTTATCAAAAAATACATCATTTTGAGAATAGAAGACGCATATTTTGTGAAAGTTTTCGAAATATAAACCGACCTAATGTATAGATTTAAGAACAACTAGGAGACAATTCATAGATTTGTTTATAATAATACTTTCTCAACCATTAGAAAAAAAATTCTGGCCATCCCTTAAAAATTGAACAAAAAGCAGGGAATTTCTAATTTCTTATTTACTATCACATTTAAAACAAATTTTACATAAAAAATAATATGAATTTTCTCCTTCATAAATTAGTAAGGACTTATGATGATACAGGTTTACCCGCAAAGGATGAGACTTCAGAGATGATTTTAATACAATGATGACGACATTCGATTTCAATTTTGATTTTTAACAACAGAGAATCAGCCAAAACCTTTTAAATAACTTGTTAGAAATCAAAATTTAAATAGAAAAGTCGTCTTCATTGCATTGATATAAAATAAATGGTTACCTAAAATAATAGATAAAAAACAATGTGGTGTCCAGCAAAAAAGTGGTAAAGATGCAGCAGTCTCTGAAAATATGTACAATGATAAGTCATTTTTACGGCACTCCGAGTAAACAAACATAACTTCTGTAAAAAATAATTTTGGTAATCAAAAAAGAAAAGATTAATTGAACATCAAAGTTTTCATCCTTTTAAATTATTTCTAGTTTTTATCCAAAAATTCAGCAATTAAACCCCTAGTAATAGTTTTTCTCATATTTTCTAAACCATATTTCTTTGAAACCTGAAGGTGTTCAATTTCTGGGAGGAGATTAATTATTTTTGAAAAGGGGGAAAGACTTTTAAAGAAAAGAACTTAGTTTTTGCCACAAACTCATATTTTACGATCCCTATTTCTTTGAAACATGATAGTATAATGCTTATTTCAAATTTAGACTTTTTCATAGTTCATAGAATTCATAGTTTAAAAATATTAAAGATCTACGATATATGCATTATAATGTTGGATTTTTTTGACAAAATCTCTTTTCAATTGCTCCTCTGCTATATAATCAACAAATATATGTTCTGTTCTAAACCAAGCAAAGACTAAGTATATACAGTTCTTTAACATAGAGAAAAAACTAGTCAGTAATTTTGTAAAAAATAAGAGTTTTTAGGCGGCCCGACACAAAATCTTCCAGGGGTGTGCACACAAAAAATTAAGGTGTCTCCCCCATACACTAAAGCTCTCGTACGCCCCTTGTAGTACAAAAAAAGAGGAAACACCTCAGCTAAATTAACTTTTAAAAGGTTTTTTACCAAATGGAAACGCCTGAACTAAATGAAGTTTTCAAACTCTGATTGTCCTAGTATAAAATTTTTGGACCCCCCCCCCCCTTACCAAATTAGTACATGACTTAATCCAACAATTTTAACATATTCTGCCTGTTTTTCTTGATTGACTATAGGTTTAAACCAAGTAAGCCTACAGTGACAGTTCATGCCAATTGAACCCCGCAATTTTTAGGACCATTTTTTTCTGTATTTAGGCAAAGGATTTTGTTGAAAACACCCCTAACCAAAATACAACTTATGGTAAAGGTCGTTTTTCAGTTACACAAAGTCGACCTTATGGGTCAGTTCGTAGCACAGTGCTAGTTGTACTGTATTCTTATAAAATGGAAAACTAAACTGTACAGTACACCGGATAGATTATCCCCTTACAGGTGGATTATTTATAGAGTTGACTAATTTGCATCTATATTTTTTAACCATTTGTTTGATCAAGGTTTAATATGTATAGCCTACATTATTTAGAAAATTAGTTATTTATAATGGCATTTCTGTTTTAAAAAAACTCAACAATATTTTCTACATTATGGAAGGTTATCATTGTAATTCTGTCATGCTGCTCTTGAAATGGAGGGTCACTTGAAATTATGTCTGCAGCAAGGTTATAATACAAGGAAAGTTAATTGCAGTTGCGTATACTCTGCGTTGTGCGTACATATTGAAACCAGTTCTCTCTGGGCGGAATTTGTAAACAAGAATAGATGCATCAGTGTTCGTTTATTATCTGAGGAGGTTAATCGCATTAAATTTTGATAATTATGATAATTCACATAACAGTTTCCTATGACCAGAATATTTCATTGATTTTTTATGTAAAAGATGGATCCCATGTCAGGCTTTGACATCCGTCTTGTGTTTACATTATCGCCCAAAGACAGTACACTGCAGTACAAAAGATGCGTACACCTCTGAAATAACTTTCATTGCATTAAATCCTTGGTCTACAGCCCCTTTAATGAAGGGTCACTTGAAATCAAATCTACAGTGCCTTTAACGTGCAATATTTCAGTATCTTGAAGACTTCCAAGCTTGTAAGAGTATACTGGGATACAGATATCCGGAAACATTATGTGAACAGTTCTTTAGGAAATCAACTAAATCATTTGTTTTATTTCGTAATTAAGTAATAAAAAGGTCTAAAATTAGAGTGAAGGAAGAGACCCCAAATAAATAGTTAACATTTTTGAAATGTAAATATTGTTTTCATGGCATGAAAACCTATATAAATTTATTGTATCAAAAACACTTACAAATGAGTATTATTTTATGCATTTACAAAGAAATATACAAAAAGTTTAAAATTATCGTGCGTGTTTATTATTCAACTCCTTATAATCTTTACACTCTTCGCCCTCCCTCTCTTCCTGTCTTCCAGTATTCAACCCCCCCCCCCCTCCTCCTCCTCCTGTTCCGTTATATCTTACTATTTCTATAAAGTTGTATTGCTCTGTTTGTCTATTTGTTTATCCGGTCATAACTCATGAATATTCTTAACTCGGTGTGAGCAGTGTGAGTCGACTTATTTATCGAAAATTGAGTATCCTGGTAAAATCGACCAAGTGCAGATATCAAAATTTGTGTCACATCGTTGAAGGGGTTCATGAGTTATGATAGGATAAACAAATAGACAAACAGAGATTACAAATTTAAATATATTTTTATACGGGGGGGGGGGGAAAGTTTAAGGAGACATGATACAGAAACGTGATGAAGGTTGGGGTGGGGAATGTAAAAGTATGTTTTAACTATTTTATTTAGGGTCTCCAATGAAAACTTTGGGGTCTCCGTTGAAAATGTCGAGGTCTCCGGTATGGTACGGGTTGGGGTCTCCGGTAGGACGGGGTCTCCGCGAGTACTCCGGTAATGATGCTTTCTTCCTACACTCCTAAAATTAATGAATTTGAGCTACGTTGCTAAACTACTGGTTTAAATTTAAACCACTGCACGGATTCAAAGTTAAAGATTAACATGGAGATTAATGCTTAATCCCTAGATACTCAACACCTTATTTTTGACTTATGTTCTTATAGAGAAGTCAGCTAAATCATTTCAATTGTTATTACATCTTTTCCTTTCATATTTTTCTTAATAAAAGTTTAGGATTTCTGAAACTTTTTGTTGAACAGTTATTATCATCATAATTATTCTATCATTTCTTGTATTAACAATATCTTTACAGGAATTGAGCCTTTTTCATAAACTCAAATTTTCAAATCCTTATAACTTTGCAACCTGCAAACTTAAAATGGTTTATCCAACAGAAGTTGCAAAGATATAGGGATTAAAAATCATAGTTTGTGGCAATAACTCATTTCCTTTCCACATTTTTATTGGTATTGCTTTCAAAGATGAAATTTAATAAATACTAACTTTACAAGTTTTAAACTTCTCTATCTTACCTTTTGATTTTAAATATATTTAACATATTCTTAGAGGATTCAACCATTTATAATAAATATTGTAACTTGTAAGGTTTAATGTCTTTTGATGAAAATATATCTGTTTGAAAATATCAAAATTAACAATCCTTAGTTACAGTTTCTGAATTTATACAGAGCTGAAAACTTTAGAATGGTGGATGATTAATGCCTAAACTCCTTGTTTTACTAAATCCAAGATTATTTTAAAACGCATTCGATATCCAAGAAAAAAGTTAACAATTTAACCAATCAGCGTGTCACGGGTATAAACAAACGGGTTTAGCGTTGTTTTAAACAACATTTCAAAACTTTGTTTGCTTCAGATTTTAAGTTAAAAACGTTGAAATGTAAAGAAACAAAAACGAAAATATTTTATAAACATTGAAAAAAATCCGCGGAACCAAATTTATTTTGGAAAAAATTAATTTTGAAATTATTTTTGGACTTTATTTGGGAATTTCTTAGGGAGAGAAAACTTTCTTCTGAAAAGGGCTTATCTCAATTTTACAATATTTTATTTTAAATGATTTTTTTTCCACAAGGCTGAATCTTAAACGGAACTCTAAAATACTGGATGTAGCCTGCGGACCTGGGAATGTCGCCTTAATTGTTAGTAATGATAATAATTATAATATATTAATTAGCTGCGTGAGGAAGGGTATACTCATGTAGATGGACTGGATCCCTCCTCAGGTCTACTAGCTGCTGGGGAGCAGAAAGGACTCTTTAACAAAACATTCTGTTGTTTTGTAACACCGGACTCAAAAACTCCGGTAAATTTAATTTTTAAATAGACTTTTCATATATTTAACCCCTTATAAAGGCTGGTGGGTCTAAATCACTGTAAAGTATTCCCCCCCCCCCTCCCAGACAGGCCTCAGAGTTAAGGTACAGGGTTTAAATGCATGTTTATTGTTCATAGACTAGATTCCTGATAAGTAAACCATGGACTGCCTGGATTCCTGATAATTTAACCATGGACTGCCTAGATTCATGATAATTTAACCATGGACTGCCTAATTTCCTGATAATTTAACCAAAGATTGCCTAGATTCCTGATAATTTAACCATGGACTGCCTAGATTCTTGATGATTTAGCCATGGACTGCCTAGATTCTTGATAATTTAACCATGGACTGCCTAGATTCCTGATAATTTAACCATAGATTGCCTAGATTCCTGATAATTTAACCATGGACTGCCTAGATTCATGATAATTTAAACACGGGCTGCCTGGATTCCTAATATTTTAACCATGGACTGCCTAGATTCCTGATAATTTAACCATGGACTGCCTAGATTCATGATAATTTAAACACGGGCTGCCTGGATTCCTAATATTTTAACCATGGACTGCCTAGATTCCTGATAATTTAAACATGGACTGCCTAGATTCCTGATAATTTAACCATAGACTGCCTAGATTCCTGACAATGCTTATGATGTTCTCCTGTGCAGTGCAGGCATGTTTCCAGGCAGTATAGTGCCTCAGGTAAAATATAAATTAGGCTTCAGGGTTGCTTCGAGTCTTTTTATTAAACAAAAACTTTTTTTATTTTGCTGCTTTACCAGCGAGCTATAGTAAGAAGTAAGTTATTATTTTTCTTGAAATAGAAAAAAAACATACAAAATTAAGTGTTTCCAAAAATAGAGGTTGTGGGAATATTTCCCCCCAATTCTTAAAAAATATAACAAATAGAAATAAAAGGAAAGGAAAGTTACATATCTATTGTTTACATTATATTTATTATACACTGGTGGTGGACGGTTAGTATTTTTCGACGATGAACTAACACCTTTTAGAAATTAAAATGATAGATTTATTTGCGAAGTAAAATAAAGTTACTTTGTTATGCATTACGAAGCTGTGTTCTTAAATCAATTTTCTTGATTTTCTTCTTCTTATAAACTTTCTTAAAGTTATAGGATACAAAGATAAACAATAATTTACTGTTTATGAAATAAATGCAAAAAAAAACATTTTTTTAAACTGGTTTTAATGGTAGTAAGCTTTTAGGCTACAATGTGACCTCTTTCTAAAATATTTGTTTCATTTTTCTTCGTCGTTATCAAAAAATTTTAAAGATCCGATGTCTGCAATAAGATACAAATAGTAAGTATTATTTTCAACATTTTGATATTTAGTCTCTTTCAAGATAATAAAATTTTAATTTTTTTATTAAAAACGGAAAATCATGCTTATCAAATATGTGAAGATTAAAGATGATGAGACACAAATATTTTTCTCAAGAAAATCTACTATGTCACTGTCAGTAGATAATTCAAAATTAGTTTTTGACTTTCCAAAAAAGTATTTTTCTTTTTTCTCCCGTATTTTAATAAAATAATATAAAATAAGGACGCCAAGAAAAAAAAGGGGGGGGGGTAAGGGGGTACTTCGCTAGAAAGAAGGATACGGTCAAATTTAAGCGATATTAATCATGGTATGTCTTTGTGACCTAGTAGCTCCTCTGGTTTTGATTTTATGCACAAGTATGTAAAATACAAAGGAACATAGTTTTAGTCACAACATTTTCTGTATCTTTGCAACCAATGTTTTATGCGAGGAATTATGTAAGTATAAGTTTGAAATATCAAAGGTTTACACCATCAGGTTGCGTAGATATAGGGATTTGAACATTTGAGTGTGTGTCAATATGTATCTAAATATTAAAAATGTTTTTGTTTTTCTTATGAATAGCTATTCAATAAAAGGATCGAAGCTATGTTGAAAAACTTATTAGATTTCAATTTTAAGTGCAAAATACTTTTGTTTGACCGTAGAGGGTATAGAATTGTTTACTGAAACTGAACCTTAACAAATTTCGTAGAAGGTTTTCAGTTCAATTTAATAAGAAATTCTTCTCCAGGCTTTCCCAGAATTACTCAGGATAACTAGACCAGGAGGGATTATAGCATGGAATATTGCTGATGGATATGAGGTACAAGCTTTTCAGTTTGGGCTTCGTGCTCCTCATCCTTCAACAGTTTTGGCGTTTTATGCCGTCACATTTTTTCTAAAACGTTGTCGTTAATTTATTAGGCATAATTCGTAAATTTGACAACCATGTGACCCAACCCTGAGATTACTACTTTATATATAAAAACAATTACTTTAAGGGGTTCAATGAATTCTTCAAAGACTATGACAAGATTTACAATCAGCTGATTCAAGATGGAAGGTAGGAATTTTCTTTACAATCAGCTGATTCAAGATGGAAGGTAGGAATTTTCGTTACAATCAGCTGATTCAAGATGGAAGGTAGGAATATTCTTTACAATCAGCTGATTCAAGATGGAAGGTAGGAATTTTCTTTACAATCAGCTGAATTAAGGTGGAAAGTAGGAATATTCTTTACAATCAGCTGAATTAAGGTGGAAAGTAGGAACATACTTTACAATCAGCTGATTCAAAATGGAAGATAGTAATATACTTTACAATCAGCTGAATTAAGGTGGAAAGTAGGAATATTCTTTACAATCAGCTGAATTAAGGTGGAAAGTAGGAACATACTTTACAATCAGCTGATTCAAAATGGAAGATAGTAATATACTTTACAATCAGCTGATTTAACTGGAAGGTATGAATATACTGTACAGCACAATCAGCTGATTCAAGATAGAAGGCAGAAGTATACATTACAATCAGCTGATTCAAGATGGAATGTATAGAATCATACTTTATAATCATCTGATTCGAGATAGAAGGTAGGAATACTTTACAATCAGCTGATTCAAGATTGAAGGTAGTAGGAATATACTTTACAATCAGCTGTTTTAAGATGGAATATAGGAATATATACTTAACAATTTTCTGATTCAAGAAAAGAAAGAAGGTAGGAATATACTTTACAATCAGCTGTTCTAAGATGGAAGGTGGTTATATTCTAGGGTTTCCAGGGAACAAAACATTTTGGGAAAATTTCGCATTTTGCGAAAATGTTTTCGTGAACAATTTTTTCGCGAAAATTTTCTCGGAATATGCGACTTATATTTTTAAAATAAAGTTTTTTTTGATGAATTTTCGCCAACTCTTTGCATTTTTTTAAATTCTGTATTTTTTCACATTTCTTATTTCGCCAAAACTTTACTTTTTTCGCGAAACAGATCGAAGCAAACTTTTGCGAAAAATATGTTTCCGTGAAAAATGGTTAATTTTCGCGAAACGATTTTCCTTTTTCGCTGGAATCCCTATACTCTAAAATCAACTAATTCCAGATAAAAGGTAGAGAATACTCTTAAACTTCCTGTGTTTCGTGAACAGTCCCATTAATTGTAAATATTTGAAGTTGGGTTGAGGTTGAGCCTGTTCAAAGGATGGAAGAGATGTTAATGGGAGATGCAGGGTTCACATATATCATGAAGAAAATCTAAATGTATCTTGTATTTTAAAAATAAAATATATTTTGTTAAATATAAATAATGTTGTTTTCAGAACATAACAAATATTTTATCGGAAATAGATAAATGATTGTGAACAATTTAATAATAAATAGTTAAAAAGAATTTATTGACAAACAAATATAAGAATAAAAATGTGAAAGTTTAGTTCCCAAAAGAGAGAGTACCGTTTGAATCGATCCTGTTTTAGTATAGATTACAATTTAAAATGTCTCACGCAGAATATTAAAGTTTCAAGTAAAAAAAAAATAATATTATTTTAACTTCAGAAATTATTACTTCTGTAAATAGAACTGAAGCTGATCAAGTCCTAATTCAGTGTGTATTTCAGAGGATTAAGTGTGAAATTGAATATGCATTTAATACTAAAACTCTATTTGATACTCTGAACAGACCCCTACTTACATAAATATTCTCTGTAAGTCTGATGACTTAATCTAAAAAAGTTGGTGTATCCAAAATGCGTAAGTAACGTAAACGTATATTATTTTGGCTCCAATTACGCAATTAAAACGCAAATTTGCGTAAGACTAGATTTCAAATTAGTGTAAATATCTAATTTTCTAAAGAAAATATTTTATAACCCAGGTTTAAGTAAAAATTTAATGAATTTGTGGAGATGTGTATCATTTTATTTCAGGTATACAAAGTGCGTAAAAGTACGCTCAATTTGCGTAATTCCCTAAAACTCTAAATCTAAATTATTTGTGAAATATCTAAAATTTCTGATACGGCATGGCATATATTGCATTTTCCAAAAAAATTGAAAAAATAAACTTAAAAAGAATTTAAGTTGTCTTTGTTAGCATTAAAATTGCGTAAAAATTGCGCTCTTCTTACTCATATGTTTTAAGTGTTTTAAATATTGAAGAATTGAGTGGCCCAGGTGTGTGTGCATAGTGCAGAGTGCAGCAATGTTATATTATATAGAAAGCCGTGTGATATGTAGATAAGGGTGGGAAGGGGGGGGATAATTGGGCAGAGAATTTACAGTGCTATATAGGTTTTTAGTACCAAATTTCACAGCTAGGTGTCTCTATTTGTTTCACGTAAAATTAAAAAAAGGTAAAAAAGGTAAAAAAGATCAGATAAAATTTTTTACTAAAAATATATCATTTAGAAGTCAAGATTTGGGTTTTAAATTATTTTATATTTTTAAATAAAACAATTTATTAGGAAAATGCACTGAATTTTCTATCAAAAAGTTTTACATAATTTTTAAAACTGTCATACAAGTATAAAGCTAAACGCTATAATCTCTACGTTGAACTGAATTCCGGATGAATGGAAACAGTACAGAGACAGTACCATATTGGTACTCAGGGATGGATGGCCTATCTGCATGCATCAAATATTGCATAATTTTTGGTAATTGAGAAAATAAAAATGCGCATGTTAGGCGTAAATTTGTATAGTATTATTACGTAAATTTTGCGTCTACTAAAACCAATAAATTTGCGTAGCTAAGTGTGCAATTTTACGTCTTTCATGACGTAAAAAGAGCCAAAACCTCTACGCAAAATTTATGTAAAAATGCGAAAAGTGACGCTTAAATTGCGCTCTTTTTGCGCAATTTGGCTAGCTAGGACTTAAGAAATGGCGGGATCTGGGTTCAGGACACAGAGAGGGAAAAAGAAAGAAACCAGTTGTGCGCCAGCTCTCACAAGGAGATGATGAAGCAATTCGCCAACTCACCATAAGGATAGGAGTCGTGCATCAGTCCTCAGAGAGTACAGGATGAAGCAATTCGCCAACTCCCCACAGTTGTAGGATGGTCAATCCACTGGGAACTGCTGGGATTGATCGGAGCTGTGGGAAAAACCAGAAAACTCTGGTTGAAGGAGTCTTAAAACTCGTTAAAGAAGAGTCTCGGATCCATGATCCTAAAAAGGGAAGAGCAGAAAAGACATGCTTTTCTATAAAGCAGACAGGGAGAATGGTTCCCCTGTCTAACAAGAAGATCCCAGGAAACCCAAGCTGTGGATCTGAATGAAACTGTAGTAGCAGTATTTCTACATCGCTAATTTAGTTCATTGTTTTAAAGTTTTATATAACTTTGCAATGTGGGGACCCTGGATTACCAGCTGATTCCCGGAAGCTCTGAAGACCAAACCAAACATATTTAGTTCAGTTCGTTTTTAGATGTTGTAAGTTAGAGACAAAATATATATATCAGTCCGTTTATATCTTTGTTATTTTACGTCGCTACATTTTGATGACCCTGATGTGATTTCGTCACTGTCGAGTGTTAGGCAGTCTCTCTTGCCGACGTACCTGAAATTGGTTTCGACAGGGTCCCTGCGTTTTTCAAACCCAAATACCAAAGTAAGGTTTGCAGCAAGATCTCGAGAAAATTTAATATTAGCCATTAGTTACAGTAGCGATTGTCAACATGCCGGAGGAAGAAGGAAGTGATGTACCCCTGTCTGCAGTTCCTTTGACAACAGTGTCCGTAAAACTTCCGACCTTTTGGACCGATTCTCCAGAGGTATGGTTAATCCAGGTCGAAGCACAGTTCGAGGTAAAAAGGATTACAGTCTCGCGAACCAAGTTCAATCACTGCCTCGCTGCGTTGCCCCAGGATGTTGCCTGTCGACTTCTAGAACTGGTCCGAGCTCCCCCTGCCGCTCCTTACGAAGCCCTGAGAAGTCGCCTCATCTAGATGTATACGTTGAGTGATTTCCAGAGATATCAGGCGTTGCAAAGTTTGCCCTTGTTATCCGAGAAATTCGTCCACTAGATCTGGGACTCGTGGTTCTGTTCCTAGGTCTTCCAGTCGTCCCTCAGTTCCAGAAGACGGTAGGAGAACCGATTCTTCCGGGGTTTGCTGGTACCACCACCCATAGGGAGATGCAGCTAGTCAGTGTCGAGCTCCCTGTTCCCGTTCGGGTAACTAGTCAGCGGAGGGGATTATTTGAATGCAATTCCCGCCGATTCTCCTTCCTCAAATCTTATATTTTTGCAGAATATTCTATCCTCTCGCAAGTTTCTGGTTGACACTGGAGCCTCTGTATCAGTCTATCCACATCTTCCTCAGCAACCTCGATACTGCTATGGATACCCATGGTTCTCGTCAGATAGCTCTACAGTTCTGGCCTTGTCGTTTTGACTGGACTTTTCTCCTAGCAGATGTGTCTATGCCTATCCTAGGATCAGATTTTCTCCGCCATCACCACCTCTTGGTTGACGTTGCCGGTGCCCGTCTCCTAGATGCTGCAACCCGGCCTGGAACCGATTCCCGCCGTTCCCTCGACAAAACCAGGAAAACATTCAGAGTTGTACGCCGCGTTATTGTCTACCTCTGAGGAGTTCAGGGATTTGTTAGCTGAGTATCCTGATGTTATCTCTTCTAAGGATTTCAGTGCAGCTGTGCCAAAACATCAAGTTCGTCACTCCGTTCCAACAGTTCCTGGTCCGCCGGTTTTTGCCAAAGCTAGAAGGTTAGATGTAGAAAAGCTTGAGTCTGCCAGGAAAGAATTTGCTGCAATGGAAACTGCTGGTGTAATCTGCCGTTCAAACTCTCCTTGGGCAAGCCCTCTTCATATGGTACAGAAGCCTGACAGTTCCTGGCATCCTTGCGGTGATTATCTCCGGTTGAATACACAAGACAGTTCCAGATCGATATCCTCTTCCCAACATAGCTGATTTTACTTCTAGACTCAACAGTTGTACAGTTTTTACCAAGTTGGATCTGACCAAAGGTTATTATCAGCTGCCAATGGCCAAAGGTGACATCCCTAAGACAACAGTTATAACCCCTTTTGGTCTGTTTGAGTGGATCAGAATGCCGTTGGGTCTCAGGAATGCAGGATGCACGTTCCAAAGGATGATAGACCAGATTTTAGGTGACATTCCACGCTGTTTTGTCCATGTCGACGACCTTCTCATCGCCAGTCCTGATGCTACATCACACCTCGACCATGTCCATCAGGTTTTCGACCGTCTCCGCCTCCATGGTCTGAGCATAAACCCTGCCAAGTGCAAGTTCGCCAAACCTGAAGTTGAGTATCTTGGAATGATGGTTTCAAGCAAGGGATGCTTTCCTCTCCAGAAGCATACTGAAGTTATTTCGTCCTTCCCGCGTCCTGTAGACAAGAAAGGACTTCAACGTTTCCTTGGTATTCTGAACTTCTACAGGAGATTCATCAAGGGCGCTGCAGGAATTCTCGCTCCGCTGAGAGAAGGATTGAAGGGAAAAGTATCAACTATCTCCTGGACATTGGAAATGAACCAAGCATTTGCCGTGGCCAAATCTCTCCTCTCAAGTGTGCCAACCCTGGTTCATCCTGATCCCTCCTCCGAGGTTTCACTTGCTGTGGATTCATCCGGTTCTCATGTAGGAGCAGTTCTTCAACAAGAAGTTGCAAGGTTTTGGGCTCCTCTTGCTTTCTACTCCAAGAAGCTATCTTTTGCCGAGACAAGATACTCCGCCTTTGACAGAGAGTTGTTTGCTGCTTATTCCGCCCTCCGCCATTTCCGGTTCCTCCTAGAAGGTAAAGAGTTTGTTTTATTTACTGATCACAAACCTCTAACTCATGCCTTGTTCAGGACTTCTCCGCCCTGGTCCGCCATGCAGCAGCGCCGCCTGTCATTCTTGTCTGAGTTCAACTGTGTCATCCGTCATCTCCCAGGAACAGAGAACGTAGTAGCAGAGGCCCTGTCCCGTCCAGTTTCTCCTAGCTCCACTCTGATCCTTGAGTCAAAACCGTCCTTGATTTCTACGAGTCCAATTAAAGCTAGCTCCGCTCCAAAACCTGTGTCAAAACCTTCCAATTTTTCTCCTCAGCCTGCTCCGTCAAGTTTTTCTCCTGAAGTTTATCCTTCTGATGATCGAGTCCCTGAGGTGTCCGAGTCCCTGAGGTGTCGGTGGTGTCAGCGGTGTCGGCGGTGATGGATCCTGTGATGAACTCTGTTCCTCTTGTTCCTGCTCCCCCTCCAACAGTTCCTGGTGTTTCATATATACAAATGTCTGTGCTCCAACAATTATGCACGAAGGTTCAACAGCTCCGCCAGTCCTCAGCTTTGAAGATTGTCTCCGTTCCTGTTTCCAACTCTCAGGAATTGCTCTGCGACGTTTCTACAGGAATCCACCATCCGTTGGTTCCTGAGGCTATGAGAAAGAATGTTTTTAATGCAATCCACAAAATTTCTCATCCTGGAAAACGTGCCTCACAAAGACTGGTTTCCAGGAGTTTTGTTTGGGAATTCCTATCTAAAGATGTAAACCTCTGGGCTCAGTCTTGCCTAGATTGTCAGAGGAGTAAGATCCAGAGTCATGTGAAGTCTCCTGTTCAACATATCCCAGTTCCTGGTCGAAGGTTTTCACATATTCATGTTGATCTGGTTGGTCCACTCCCTCAGTCTGATGGTTTTTCTTTTCTGTTCACCATCATTGATAGGTCAACAAGATGGCCGGAAGCAATTCCTCTCAAGTCTACATCTGCGGAGGACCTTCTGTACCTTCTGTAATTACCTCAGATCGTGGAGCTCAGTTCACTAGTTCTGTTTGGTCAGCTTTGTGCAGGTTCCTTGGTATAATTCATTCACCAACAACTTCGTTCCATCCTCAATCTAATGGTATCGTGGAATGGTTTCATCGACAGCTCAAAGTTTCTCTACGTGCTCGTTTAGCTGGAACGGATTGGTTCCATCATCTACCCCTAGTATTACTTGGACTCCGGAGTGTTCCTAGAGAAGATTCATCTGTTTCCGCTTCTGAAGCCCTTTTTGGTTCTCAGTTGGTTTTACCCGGAGAATTTCTAGACACTCCAGAGCTGCCCTCATCTGAGTATCTTAGGAAAATCCAGTCTATCCTGAAGAACAGTACATCAGTCCTATCTCATCACTCTGCAGTTCCAGCCACAAAACCAGACCAGATCCCTTCAAGTTTAGCTACTTGTTCACATGTTTTTATCAGAGAGGATGCATCAAAACCTCTGTTATCTCCAAGAAAGTATCCAAAGTATTTTCTCGTTGAAATTGGTTCCAAGTCTGACTCTGTCTCTGTGGATCGGCTTAAACCTGTACTCTCTGATCACCCAGTTACTCCTCAGCAGCCTCCCCGACGTGGAAGGTGACATGGAAACGCATCAACACGGAAACGACTCAACACGGAAATGCCTCAAAAAAACAGAATCATAAAACTAATTTAATGTCGTCTTCTCTCAACTTAAAATTAAAAAGACTATATTCTACTGATTTTCACAGCCATGGCCGCAGCGCTCGGTCTCCTAGCCTGTTCTAGCCGTAGCGCACGGCCCCCTAGCCTGTCCTAGTCTCAGCGCTCGGCCCCCTAATAGCCATCCTAGCCGCAGCGCTCGGCCCCCTTTGTAGCCTGCGGCGCAACCTAACTTACCCTAAATTAATGGTAAAATAATTGTTAAATTTTTTTTAATGTTAGAAGACGACATTAAATTAGTTTTATGATTCTGTTTTTTTTAGGCATTTCCGTGTTGAGTCGTTTCCGTGTTGAGGGGTTTCCATGTCACCGACGTGGAAGACCTCCGTCGTCTCCGGCTCCATTAGCTCCGGCTTCGTTGGCTCCTGCCTCTCAAGCACCTCTCCGGAGAGCCCCAGGAATGAAGAAGGTTCGGTTCTCACCTCAAAAACTTTCTCCACTCCCAACTCGTAGGAACCCACGAAGAGGAGTACGGAATAACCATCGAGTGCTTCATCATCTTCATCACCTTGATGCTGGGGGACCCCTGTCAAGACCCTGGATTACCAGCTGATTCCCGGAAGCTCTGAAGACCAAACCAAACATATTTAGTTCTATTCGTTTTTAGATGTTGTAAGTTAGAGACAAAATATATATATCAGTCCGTTTATATCTTTGTTATTTTGCGTCCCTGCAGTAACTTATTTCCTATTATACTTTAAATAGAAATGTTCAATAATGTTGTCTTTTATTGGTGTAAGACTATATTTGTTTAGAGTATTGTTACCCTCCTTTGGGGATCGTAAAGGTGCTATGGAAACGCCTCAACACAGATACATCTAACGCAGAAATGCCTCAAAAACTGGTTTTGAGGAATTTCCGTTTTATTTATTTATTTATAAGAGGAAACGCCTCAATAAATTAAAGTTTTATAAGTTTTTTCAAAAAACAGAAACGCCTCAAAAAAAGAGGAAACACCTCAACTAAATCAAGTTTTTAAAAATACGATGACCGCAGATAGGGTTTATGACCCTGCAGCTACTGATGGATTCTTAGGGTTCTGTCAGATCTACGACTTATTGGTCTCAGCTGCAAAGGAGAAAGAAGTTCTGAATTACGAGTTCGTTGAGGGAAAAGAGAAGGTAGTTAGGGCAGCCATAGAATTGGCAATCAAACATGGACCCGGGACACCCTCCTAGAGAGATATGGGGGCGGCTAGACTGGTCAAGCACATTCCTTACGTAACACTGCTAACACTGCATTTGTTGAAGCAAAAGATGTCACCAGAGTTCCTCCGTCAACAGATGATCATACTTCAATCCAGGGAGAACCAACCTTCAACGGTCAATGGCTGCAAATGAACTAATGTTCAGTCTGCACAAAGGGGATGATTGTGGTGGAGGGGTTAAAATGGCAGACTTCAAGAAGGCAGGAACTGTGGGACGAGATAAAATTGCCAATGTTGCAACCAAAGCTGGAAGCACCAAGGACGCATTGACATCTAAGGAGACTCTATCACTCAACGAACCCAGCAAAAGAATGCTGAGTGAGATGGATTCGAGCGGTGCCCTGATTACCAACTACTTGGGAAATATTGCAATGGGGTCTAGCAAAGCGGACATGGACCTGGCATACAGGACGTTTCTTTCAAAATCTTCCAAAGTGAGATTGTGCCTCTTTATTAGGATAGACCTTAAGGGCTGGAGCCCAGGGGCCCCTAGGAAAGTGTTCTTGTCCCATCATGATAATATATTCAGATACAATCAGTCAGATCATGGTATCAGCTTCAAGATGGACTGGGACAAGCTTAGGTTTGTATGTAGGAGGGATGGAATTGCAGTGGATATGAAGATCGATGAAGGTATGGTACAGGGATGGACAGGGATTTATGACTGCATCCTACATCATCACATACTGCTATATGTCACCGCCAAGCTCAGAGAAAAGAGAATCCTAACACTCAGTGAGGGGTACAAAGGCAAAGTAATGATCGATGATGCTCGGTTCTGTTTTTTCTTTGCCAAGAAGGCTACTCAGGAGGAGAAAAAAATGAAGTGTAGGAGTATCAAGGATGCCATAACTGACACCTATGCTGAACTCGGACTAGTGATTGCTAAAGATAAGACGATTATATCCACGCACAATTTCACCTTCTTAAACTGATTCTTTTCTCAGGGATTTGAGGTGGTCAAACCTATAAGAACAATGATGAAAATCTGCACATCTTCGGATAGAATGATATTGACCTTTCAAAGTCAAATTCAAGATGTTACAGGTTCAATTAGAGGTGCAATAGAGAAAGGGGGAGATCTGATGGTAGTGTATGTCATGGCTCTGAGACGCGAATCGCTAATTCTAACATCATATCACTAGTCGCCCAGACAATTGCACCCTCGTACATGGGTGGCTGGGGAATCCCTGCATTTACTGACTTCATAATGAAAGAAAGGACAGATCCTATGAGACCACTCAACATGTACATGCACTCTCTAGCAGGTGTAAGAGAGGACAATGAGATGTTTGATGAGATTAGGTCGGTTATTGGTTCAATCTACTTGGCCTCTTTCCGGCAACCAAATGTATATAGTTTCATATCATCCCCATCCATTCCGTCATTCATAGGGGTTGATGACCCTACATCAGGCTTGAGACGCAACCTGAGAAATCTAGTGAAATGAAGGGATTTCTGTAAAGAAATGGTTAACGCGGCTAAAGTTGATTCAAATGTGGAGGTGGCTGCCGCGATATGGAATATTGTTAGATCGTGCACCTGGGACCCATCAGTCCTTGAGTCATTTGGCTCAATGAGACCCTACGGTAGGCAATTGAAACTTCTTGTAAAACTAATGGAGTGTGAACTTGCCGCAAGTTGCTGAGCCAGGTCCAGCTGAGGAGATGCCGAATTTTCTCATGTTATGATTGTCACTATTTATGAGCCACCAATATCAGCAGGCCATGATGAAACAGACTGTTCAACGGGAAACGATTGGAGTAGCCCAGGCTTTGATTATGATGACATGCATACAGGGCTCACTCGCAATGGGTGTGACGTCACCAAGATGTCAAAGGGGATCTTTGATGTTACTAATCCTGCTTATAGGAGTATGCCCCTCAAGTCAAGAACTATTCACATGGCAAGAGCAGTAACGATATGCTTGAATAGCGAGAGGCTTATCGGAGAGAAATTATGGTATGCATGGAACCAGAAGATGACACATTACTATGTATGGTCAAGATCAGCCCAAGTGTTTCAACAAAATGCATGAATCGTACCACGCAGCAGACCGTCACTCAAACATCGTTTCTCCGAATGCCTCAGGCTGTGTTAGACTCACTTCCCTTGGTTCGAATGAATCACCAGGAGATCTTGACGGGATCTCCTGCGTATCGGATATCAGAAAGAAGGCCTTGAATGTCAAGTCATATAATACAGTTAATAAGGCATTTACTTATATTGAGGCATCACTGGCTAGCAAATGTGAAATATCTATAGGATAAGGGATGAGAGAGGGAACTCTAAGAGTACTTGAAGATGAAATAATTTCAATAGATGATGAGGAAACATTCAAGAGTGCAGTTTCAGATCTCCTCATGTTAGTAAAGAGGTTTAAGGAGAACCCTTTCACTAGGGCTATGGGAGCTGCAAGCATGATGGGTACACACGTTGGAATCATATACAACTCAATGGATGACGATAGCTATGACCAAGTCGGTAATGATAGGATGTTCCAGGCATCAGATGATGTTCAGATTGCATCTTTTAGTTTTTAAGACTTAAATTTTTAATTCAGTGCTGTTTGTTTTAACATATCAATTTTAGATTAAAGATTGAAGGACATTTATTCATTTATTAAGTACAACTGTGTAACAGAGTACTGTAAAAATTGGATAGTTTGTTGTTTAAAACATACAACACACTTATCAATTTTAAAGAGAATATTTTAAAGGGAAGTGAAAAATAAATAAATAGAAATAAAGTTTTGAACAGTAATGAGAAACAAGAAATCAAGAAATTAAAATGCTTGTTTTTTAAGCAAAAATTAATTGGTTTATTTGATTTTAGGTTCAGACATTTGTACTTGAAATTATTAAACGTTGTAGCATATAAATTAGCATTAAAAATGAGGCATGCAATGCTCTTTCATCACTTTAAAACTATGTTTCCCCATTTTAAAGGTGGAAAGGTTATAGTTCAGTCACACTCCCCCCTGTTGACCTCCCTCCAACCATGACATTCTTGACCCTGAACAAGCACCACTGATCCAGAAGCCAGAAGAATTATAGCAGAATCCCTATAGAAGAGAGATGCAATGTAAGATTGAAGCTTGATCTCTTGAGGAACTCTAACCATGAACATTAACAAACCTCAGCCTGCTGTCCGAAAAGTCCTGCTTGTGCCAATCCGCAGGATAACCACGGTGAGCCCATCTCACTATTGAGCTTTCAATCGGTGATGTAGATCTGTCATCAAAGTGTTCCAGTATTCTCATGCCACTATGAAGTCGAGTCATGCTAGCGAAATGGCTCATTTTGTGACTGGGTTCCATCTAACCTACAACGAGGCAAAAGACCTGTGCATAGTACTCAATCACCATGACAAAGTATGCTTATGGCATGCTGTAGCACTCTTTAGAATGGCCCATCACAGGATTGAGAGTCCTTACTTGATTGTTATCTGTTGCCTCGGAAGTTTGAGAACATGTATTCCCTAGCAAAAGAAACGGTTAAGGTCAGCACAACTTACAGAGACTTCATAGTCAACATACTTAACTACTTATCAACTAGAACCCTATGGGCAAACACTAGCATGGTCGACTCGCTGGTCAACTTACCTAGCAAGAAGGTAGTTCACAGAGCTGAAATTAGTGGGGTAAAGTCTTCAATAGAGGTCGGTAAGCACAAACCTCATGCAAGCCATTCGGTCAACATTGATTTCGGGGCCAGGTTTAGGTTGATTTGTCCTGAAGAATTTTCCATGCTTTATACCCATCCTCAGCAGGGAGGGGAGGGGGGGGGGGGGTAGATTAAAGACCATATTGACCTCTGTTAATGGCCCTATGGTGTAAATATTCTTAAAGCTTTCTTTATTGCTCCTCAGTTTCGAAAATAAATCCATAAATAAGCCACATGAAGCACTAGACATTAAGTTATGTTCTTGAACCTTTGCACATATGCACTCCTCAATAAGCAATGAAGTGCTGATTCTAACTTTTTTTTGTTAAAAAAAATTGGTTTGGTTTGGCGAATATTATATGCAGAATTTTTCCTACTTTCTGACTGGTTTTACATTGGTATGTTTAAGAATATCTACTCGATATAAAGCAATATTTAATAATACTTATTATGACTTAACCTCTTCACTAAATGAATTTAGAGAAAACATGCTGATTTAAAAATGTTTAAAGAATATATTTGCAATTATCCAGAGTAAAAAGTTTTATCAAAAATTTAATTTTATTTGGTTTAAAGGACATTTAAAAAAATATGTTGAAAAATAATTTCTGACACCCCTTGACTTTGTACGACTGTATAATTCACCTGAATGGGACTAAAAATGAAAATTTGGGACATAAATCAAGAAGTTTGGCGGTTAACAGAAATAAATGACAAGCATGAAGATAAAAAATAATGCCATTCTTGAAACAGAAAAAAATCTTTCAAAAAAACAACAAAAAGACTTATGAAATTTAAAAAAAGCTGTAGTTATTGGGACAAAAACAAACATTTCATTCTGCAACATCTTTCCTCTTAATTTAATTTTAAGTTTTTAAGTTTAAATAAATTCTATTTTCTTCATAGTCTCTGCTACATCAAACAGGAAGTCAGTTTTGTAAATTTAAAATAATTAAAAATTAAAATAATGTAATTTTTAAAAGAATAGAATTAGTCTTTTATTCATTAGAATCTATTTACCACAAAAACAGGGGCGGATCCAGATTTATAAAAGGGGGGGGGTCTAAGTCTGAATAATATTGGGTATAGTACCAAGCAAAACTTAGTAAGCACTGGGGGGGGGGGGGTAGGGGGGCAAAGCCCCCTTAGATTAAAAAAAAAAAGAAATAAGCATCAAAAGTAAGTATTTTAAGTGCTCAAAACAGAAAAATACTCTTATAGTATGTAAAAATATTTCTACCTTAGAGCTGCACTTACAGTTTATCACTCATACATATTACTCAATAAAAAATATATTTCCATTTCCATTGCAATTACATAATTTCTAATTACAATTTTACATATTGCTTAAGATTAAGATATTAACTGCAAAGGTTCAGTGTATTTTTTACGTGACTATTCAAGTTACAAGTTACCCCAAAGGATGCGATTTCAAGATTGTAGCGTTTTTAAATGTACTTAATTCCTCTTCTTTTTGGTTAATTAACCCTGTGGGTTTGAATATGGCGATGGGCAATTGCTGGATTTGTTTTACAGAAACTTTTAATACCTTTAGACTTCTGAAAGATTTGCAGGTTCAACGATTTAAAATTGTCTTCTGTAGAAGTTTACTATTGTTAAACATGCAAATTTGTTATCCTAGGCGAAAACATAAGGCTAAAACGAACTAAAAATGTTTTAAAAACCCAAAAACTATCGTTTTTGCCTCACCTTTTGTTCGAGGGTAACAAATTTGCATGTTTTGGTAAACTTCTACAGAATAAAGTTTTAAAATGTTGGAACCTTCTCACATTGTCATAATACCTTTAAAAAGTCTAAATACATATAAATTTGATACTTTTCCTAAATCTACTTTTTAAGTGCCAGGAGTTTATTCCTGAAATAAAAATATTATCAAAATGTTGACTAATATTATTCCAACCAAAACAAGTTTAAACTAAACCACTAATATATGTATTTTTTGAAGTCATTTTTTGGTGAAAAAAGATTTAGGGGTAGACATTTGAAAAAAATTGCAAAAATTTGTGTAACTTGGAATTTGCAAGTAGCGGGAAATATTTTGCAAGGTTTTGCAAGATGTTAGACCAATGCCAATATGTCATGTAAGTATTAAACAAAAGAAATGTTTCAAATTATGAACCATTTTGATCTATTTGAGCAAGTTAGAGCTGTCGGAACCCAATCAAGGCAAATAAATGTAGTTTGGTTTCGTGATTGTTGTCCGCTTTTGTGACGTAAATTTGTCATTTAATTGTTTAAAAATCTTAGAAAATAACTAAGAAACTCAGCATTTTAAAAATGTTCAACCCCCTCCCATCCCTCCATATGTATCTATTGACTATCATGATTAACACTGCTTGATTCAAGATCCTGAATATAGTTTGATAAACAGAGCTGAGATAAATCAGGATTAAACATGCACATGGCAAAAATCTTGAATGTTGTTCAACACCTTGGCTTTTTATTCGTCAGTTAAGTGGTTCTCTTCAAGATGACAACTAGGATAGATTTGTATGAATTCTTACGAGACTCTAAATTAAATGAAAACATGATGATCTGATATGTTTAAAACTGAGGCCATAGGCCTTAATTGTTCAAACATATGAGATAACTGAACAGAGAGCAAGCAATTTTCTTAAGAGTTTGAAGATAAAATGGACTAGTATAGACTATGATCAGAAAAGAATGCTTGAAAAGTATGGCTGAAGAGTCAAATAAACTGTTGATTATGAAGAATTGTATGTTTTTAATAAAACTTAGATTTTTTCATTAACTGGTTAATTTTGCAAAATTTTTGGTTGCATGTTTGAAATTCTTGGCCCCAAACACATATAAATCGATATACATGTATTTTGCACACATTTTTGCAATTTTTTGCATGTCCACAGGCCCTGGGCAAGTGTATAAAAGTTTTGGTTGCATTTTTGCAATTTTTTGCATGTCCACAGGCCCTGAAATTCTTGGCCCCAAAATCATATAAATCGATATACAACATGTATTTTGCACACATTTTTGCAATTTTTTGCATGTCCACAGGCCCTGGGCAAGTGTATAAAAGTTTTGGTTGCATTTTTGAAATTCTTGGCCCCAAAATCATATAAATCGATATACAACATGTATTTTGCACACATTTTTGCAATTTTTTGCATGTCCACAGGCCATGGCAAGTGTACTCAAATTTTGACTGCATTTTTGAAATCCTTGGCCCCAAAAACCCCTATTTTGATGTATTTCATGCCTAAAAAAGTCTTTTAAATAGTTTTGTCCTTTTTTTGCAACTTCTGGACCACTGTGCAGGACCTTCATAAGTTAAAACGGTTGAAAATCAAAATGGGACCATACTTAAACTTTCCGGTATTTAAAGTGTATACTAAAATTATACCACCCACCCTCATCGCTCTCCTCCTCTCCCTCCTCTTCTTGCAGCAGTTCCTTTATCACCAGACTAACCCTGGAATGTTTTGATTATTCAGAGCTGAAAACTTAAGAAAAGGGTTAGACTTAATCCTGGTCTGTTATTTAATCTGGAGACTAATAACAAGAGGAGAACAAGCAATATTTAATCTGAGGATTAAGAAAAAGAGAAGATCAAGCATTGATCTTGATATCCACCATTCTAAAGTTTTCAGCTCAAATTAGGTTAGGAACTTTGAAAAAAAGGATTTTTAAAAATGAATAAAAGATATACACCCAGCAACAGCACTCCTGTGCAGATCTGAAAGTCTAAACCAAGTTGATTCTATGAGACAGATGTGATCGTGCTAGAGGGATAAAAGAAGAGAGGAAGGGATATAGGGCATGTTTACAGAGAGGAGGGACATTTTTAGGGTGCCATATCGTTTGCACTGATGATTGATCGGACTAAAATACATTGGCACTAACGTTCATGCGGACTAACGTATAGTGCAACTGAACAACTAATTGTTCAATCAAACTAAAAACCACGTGGATGGTTTTTCGAGCATGTGGAGAACTATTTTTAAAAATTCTAGCAGAATTCGGTCCATTTAATTAATTAGTTCCATTGAACATATTGTAGTAGAAAATGAACAAAGAATGTTCGATTGAACTAAAGCTAAAAGTTCCGGTAAAATCGATGTTAGTACTAATGAACATATTTAGTGCAAATGAACAAAGAAATGTTCAATCGCCCAACAAGACAAATAACTTTCTCAGAACGTTAGATAACCTTCCTTTTAGGACTCATTAACGTTAATTAACGTCATTATTTAACGTTCCAGGAATGTAAAAACATACCCACTTTTATGTTATGTAACGTAAAAATGGTACGTTATGTAACGTTAAGTTTAACGTTATCTGACGTTCATGAACCAAACTTTTACGTTCAGAAACCCCAATTATGGGCACAGTTTCCACGGAAGTTACATTAAGTAACGTTATTTAACGTAACAATGAACGTATAGTTGCGTACATGAACCTAACTTTTAAGTCAATTAACCCTTAACATTTAAGCAGCTTTCACAAAAGAAACCCCAAATATGGGCACAGTTTTCACGGAAGTTACGTTAAGTAACGTTAATTAACGTAACACAAAAAAAAATATTCCTGGCGGTAAAATAAAATTTTAGTCCAATTAAACACAGAAAACCAGATTTTTGTTTATTTGCACTAATGTTAGATCGTACTAAAAACCGGTTACTGATCAGCTGACTTTAGTGCAAAAGTACTTTAGTTCAATCAGCCATTAGTGCAAACGATATAGCATCATTTTTAGATAGGAAGAACAGGAGAGGGAAAGTATATAAATCGTTTAGACTGTACTTCTATATACATAAAGCAGTAAAATTTATTTAATCTTGTAGAATGTAGAATCAAAATTATAAATTTTATTTAATTTGGCAAAGCATTTTAATCTTTTAATCATTTTCATGTCATGTCATGTCATTTCATTGTTGAAACCCCCATCTTTATATTTTTATTTTCGATAGTTTCAAATTTGATCCCCGGACCGGGCCGCCAGTTTCAAGTTGAGACCAGCAAATCAAATTTGAAAATAGCACGTGACCAAAACAGGTTCAAAACCGGTTTGAAATTTTGATTCAGGCTTTTAGACTTTAAGCTCAGGCTGCCCCCGCCAACACCAGGGCAAGGGGGAAAGACTTTCCAGATTTCTCCTCTGGAGGGGTGGAGGCAGGGGTCGATCCAGAAGGGGCGGAGCTGTCCTCTTTGATTCAAGAACATAGTTTGGCCACCCCCAACTGGAAAGAACTCTTCTAAAGGTAAACTGCAGCATAGGGAGACATCATATAAATAACTTAGTTATAACTTGGTTAGTTTAGACTGAGCATCGAGGTTAGATAGTGCTTTTAGAAGATTCTTTTTTTCTGTTTGACACTGTAGAACAAAATGACCTTATTTTTTGTCAAGGCAGGGTTGTCTGATTTATCCAATTCTTCAGAGAAGGTTTAATTCTAGCGTATTTCCTTACCTCATTGGTGGACACCAAAACCTCAGACCCCGGGGGCTGCGGGAGGACCACTTTATATCCAACACCTACAAAGGATGGAGTTTAAAAATCCTGGCTCCATGTTTAAAAAAATATCCTCGAAAACAAGCTGAGAAGAGAGCTGCATTAATTAGGTTCAGCCAACCTTTTGACATGCGCGACAGTTTTGAGGAGCAAAAAGGGACATTTATCCTCTTCAAACCCTGGCAACACGGCCAAACTGACCGCAAAGCTTTTCAACTCTTTCCTTGGGCAAAACACCAGACTCTCTTTCGCTAACATCTGGAAAGAATATTCATTTGTATCCGAACAAGAAAAAACATTTAAAAGCCAGACAACAAAAATTCAAAAACTAGAATGACTTTACCTCCTTTCCATAGTGCTCCTTGATCCCCTGTCTAATTTCAATGAGCGTGCAATTCTAAAAAAAAAAAAAATCAGCATCAAACATGGAAGCCTTAATTTTTTTTATTGCAATTGAGAATGGATTCATTTTTCTTAAATCTGGTAACAGACAAAAAGGGGGAGCTGAAACACCCCCCCTTCCCCCCAAAACAAAATAGCACTACAGGGTTAGTGGCGTAAATAAGGGGGTTATTGGGGTTCCCCCCTAGAATCCTGGGGGTAATTACCCCCCAAGAATCTTTGAGGTAATTACCCCTGAACTATTCAGGCCTTGAATAGCGAGTTGTTACTTTGTTTTTGTTTTTTCAAAAAGGGTTGATTTTAAAATTTAGTATCTTTTAAAAGAATTGAGTCGTTGGAACAAAATCAAATATTTAAATAACAATATCTTTAGAACTCGATGTTGTAAACCTTTGATATTTCAAACTCAGATTATTTGATCTAACAGAATTCATAGTCTGAAATATCTAAGGTATGGAACATTTGGTTCCAAAGATAAAGTGATTAGAAAATCAGAGTTTGTGGCAAAGACTCAATTCCTTTGTGAGAAAATAGTTTAAATGTGCAGGAGTGAGTGGGCCCATGCGGCCATGAACCCAGCAGAACCCTGATCGAACCCCATGGAAGCCTGTTCCAACCCCGGTGAACCCTGTTCGAACCCCGCAAAAGACTGCTCTTATTCAAACTTTTTTTTAAATTGCAAAGATCTAATAAACACTAAATAATATTAAAAAAATCTCAACGTCCAGGAGCAGAGGAGATATTTAATAATCATTGGAATTTATTAGAACTCCTCTAGAAGCATTGGAGCTACACAAAGTGCCAAGGAATAAACGGTATTGACAGAATTGACAGTATTCACAGTATAATGAGTATAATAAGAATAATAATGAGTATCATGTAAAGTCTGTAAAGTATCATGTGCATTACGTTGCTGGTTACACTAAATTTATACAGGATAACCCAAAAAGAATGAGACTTACCTGACGACCTTAAACGCTTGATGTTTAAGGTTTAAATCTAATGATTCGCATCTAGTCCATTCGTCCATTAATCTAGTCACCTTGTGTACTCAGTGTACATCCCATTCCCAAAGCATTTAAATATTTTGATTTAATTTTTTCCTTAAATTACATAAATTGTATACAAAATACAAATACGAAAAACATATTAGTAATAAGGAAACTGAATATGTAAGGTCATCTCTGAATTCTCATCTTTCGTGTAATAACCATCATTCCTTGCTATGTAGAGAGCTACTGTATAAAAGAGTTAAGCTAGTTACACCCACAAAGTATGAAATGAAAAAACAGTGAAGACTTTTTAAAACTTCACATTACTTGCCTGCCTTGAAGGTGGTTTCAAATGGCTTATTGAATAATTTAGCAAAGAAATAATGAGGTGTGTAGTTGCATGATATTATAAATATCAGAGGGCAGTATGAAATCTGTCCAGTGGTGTCCGAAGAAACGTAGCTTTTTAACCTTAAGCATCTAATGAGCGAAAGGAGCTAAACCTACAAACATGCTGGCCCAGCCCCCTCTGTTTTTGCTTGTGCACTTATTTTTTAAATCTTTCACTTTGCAATTTTTCAACTTTCATGAATTAGTAATTCAAGAATTTCTTGTGAACCAATTTTTCAAAACACATCATATACATGTTATTAACAAGATAAATACAGGCACTGATTAAAATACCCAATTTTATTTATAATTCTATTATGAATAAAAAAACATTTTTACATAATTACACAAAATTTACATAATTTAAAAAATATTACAAAAGAAACGTTCTTAGTTCATAGGTTCAATTTACTTAAGTTTTACCTGAGCAACACAAAATAAAGAAATTAGCATATTTAATCACAATTTTCAAAATAATTTCAATAATTACAATGTAGCAAATATATAGTGTTACCCACATAGAATGAGACTTAAGAGACGATTCTAAGGAATTTGTTTAATCGTTTTTTTTGCAGCATTGTAGGCCAAACATAACTTATTATTTATGTTCTTAATATAAACTTCAGTAAATTATCAAAATACTTAATTGAATGCAGAAACTATAAATCAAGCTTTAAATTGTCATATTTTTAACGTTTAGGTTTGTCTTTACACTATTATCCTTTGTGGGTAACTTTCAAATTTAATTGAATCAGATTACTTGTTAATATTTACTTAAGGTTAGGAGTAAAGAATAGTATTTCTTAAAGAAGAAAGGACCACAGACATTCAAGAACCCCACCCAACATTCCACCTTCTTAACAATCCTTGAACTGGCAAAAATTTCAGATTGCTTGTTATTAAAGATTTGTTCAAATCACATTGATATGGGTGTAAAATATGTAGTTGAGCTTTTAAATATCAAAAAAAGTGCAAACTAGTTTCACCCTAAATGTCAGCAAATTTTTGTGAAGCATCTTGTAAGTAAGAAAGATCAGAATGAAAAAACAAATAAATAAAACCCATTATTTTTACCACTGAATTAAGACAAAATAGACAATAATTTTGTTTGTGAAAACTAATCTTACAATGAACATGATAGATATATTTACATACTGAAGTTTATAACATAGGCACATTGCAGATAAGACAGGAGCCTTTCGACCCTGTTCTGTTAAGATTACAGGAATAGGTGGCCTCCTCATGCCTTTTTAAGTTGTAAGTGCCTAAAAAAATATAGTATGAGCATAAGTTTTATATTTTGAAAGTTTTTGTTTGTCAGTTTCTCAGTAACCAACAATTAAAGAGTGACATACCCCAGTCCATGGGGTCTCCAGAAACATTCTGCTGAGTTAAAAGGAAGAATAGATAAATGCTTTCAACATTGAAAAAAAAGGAATAAGTTCAAATTATTTCAATTTTCTCCATAGTATAGAATTTTTACTACATTTTCAGTCGTCGTTATGTAATAATTCAAAAACAAAAAATCAAAACGTATCCACCCAAAAAGACGATTTTGAACGTAGACTTTATGCTAAAATTCAGTATTTTAAAATTTTTAAAACATTTTATATGTCTCAAATGAATCCTACAGAATTTGTCTACAACACTGCATACTCAGTTAAACTACTACACACAGCCAGTCACTCCCTTAAAGATTGTCTTACTTTGATTTAAAATTGCAGGGAGAACACGTAGCAGCGTAGGAACACGAAGGATTCAGATCACATCCTAAAACATAGAAATTTAAACTGTATCATTAATATAACAAAAGCCACTGTGGCAATACTACAAACTAAAAAGAAATTAAGCTTGTCCTTCCTACAATAATTACAACCCCTGGAGGAAATGTTTAATAATGCTTTTCTGAAATCAACTAAAAATAGGACTTTGATTTCCTTGGTAGGCTTCATCAACCAAAATAAATTATTTTTGTGAAAAAACCCATGAAAACACAGTTAAATGAGACATTGTTTTGGAAATGTTAATTATTTCACCACAACAAAAAAAACATAATATGTGTATTTAGTATCATTAATCTTTGCAGTGCCTATTCCGGGCTTGCAAGTGTCTGTAGATTTTGAAGCAATAATTACACTGGTACATCAGCTGAAATTATGCTCCCTGAACAGCTGTATCCTGTGTCTTGTATCCTGTATCCTTGAACACTGTTTCCTGAGCACCTGCATCGTCAAACACTGTTCCCTGATCAGCTGTATCCTGTGTTCTGTATCCTGAATCATCAAACACTGTTTCCTGAGCACCTGTGTCCCCAAACACTGCTCCCTGATGAGCTGTATCTTGTGTCCTGTATCCTGTATCAATAATACAAATGTATAAATGAAAGGATATCTATGCATGATAAAAACGTAATTGGTGTAAATCATTAATCTTTCAGCTGGGAAACAGAGAATCCCACTCTCTCTGCATACTGTGCCCTTATCCTCTTGTGATGGTACATTCTATCAAATTTAACAAATTTTCTTAAAAGAAAGGAATAGGAAAAGAGCATGAAATTTTTGATTTCAATCTCCATTTTTATCAAGAAATCAAAATAATAAAATAAATTTGAAACAATTTTCCTTACTGAAGCCATATGTTTAATCTGATATCCCTCTAGACTCTGTCTACCAGGGTAGTTGAACTTTGACTTGAACTGAATAATTAAAATGTTTGAACAGCTAAAGTTCACAATTTCAAAAATGCTTAAATTAAATAAACTCCGGATAAATGAAATGTTACTTTTTTACATTTTGAAAACTAAAAGCAAAACAACGATTTAGTAATTTCACTGAGAAACAAGTTTAATGAAATTTGTCCAATTTCAACTTTTACAAAGGATGTCTCTTTCAAGACGTTGTATAATTCTCTTAAAATGACTCCAAAGAAATAAAATTCAAAGCACTGGGTTAAATTTAACACATCTAGTTGATAAAGTTTAGTTAATTCCAACTTCAAAATAAATAAACTGATACTAACTTTCACAGCAGCAATTGCATGAGCATCCGGAGTAATAGTGATGAGAACCCCAGGAGGTATACAGCTTTTCAACCCACATCCTTCTTCTCCAGACTGATGGTCTTCATAATAACATAAGTTTTGTTAGGTCAACAATTTTGAGGAGCGGGTAAGGGTAGGAATTTAGTGTAATTGCAATTCACACAATATGCAAATAATTTCTCTTAGTATAATTTTTTCTCCAGCACACATTCACTTAACATAAAAATGATGCAGATTTTTTGTTTGAATTGGTTAATTTTAAAATGTAAAAAAAGGGAGGCCAACCTTCAGGGGTCTGTATTTTTAAACATTTTGAATTGGAAATGATTTATGATGATTTGGAGAAAAATCAGATACTGGGCAATACAAGGAAAGTTTTATCCTTTATCAGTTATTTTCCAAAATTCAGCGAATGAAACCTAACAAATTTTGTTTCGCCCACAGCCGACTGTTAAGCGTGAATCGGAAAAATAAAGCAAATTTGTATACTAAAAGAATCCTTTTTATTTACCTAGATTCCATCTTTCGTAAACCATTCTTTGCATCCTGTAATCAGAATCTTCAAGGATGTAACCGTAAAGGTTCAAACCATTCTTTTTCTTCTGGAATCATGTTTCAATGGATCAAATCTGCATAAGAAAAAAGAATATCAGGTGTAACTTATCAGCTCATAATTCCAAATTTTTCAATCATATCCCTTTTTTAAGGATATTTCAGATACACATCCACCATGTTTTTATTATTGAATTTGTAGTCAACTCCATCATATTCTTTTAAACTAATGAATTTTAGACACACAGCATCCATGATGTTTCTTTGATTGAATTCATTGTCAGCTCTATTATATCTTTTTGATCTAAATTAATTTAAAACACATGCTGATCCTGCTTGGCATAACTAACGTATTTATTGTTTTTTGATATATGACCTAAGTAATTTAGACAATTATAAGACATAAGACATAAGACATAAGATACAATTAGGGTGACTCGCAAAAATTCTCCCAAATAAAGATTTAATTTATTCGAAAAAATAATGGCTTGTTCAACGAACTACTCAGGTAGTTCGATGTGAGTGGGTACACAGTAGCAGTACTATGCACACCACCAACCTCGTTATATAACGCCTAGTTGGCCTTTTTGGGTTTAACCTAGATTAATATGAAATGGAATTGAGGTATAGAATATTAAAAAGATTAATTTGAAGTTGAGGTGTAGACTTATAAATTTATACTTACCTAAAGTGTTGTTAGGTATAATTTGAATTTAAGGGGTAAACAATAAACATGTATTAAAAAATAGTTATAGGGATTACCAGTATTCTAGCCTGCATTTCGTAAATCATAGACTTAATTGCTTAAATTAAACTTACTTTTAGTTCAGCCTCATATGGATTTTAGAGAAGAATTGGTCCCTTAGTTCAATCAGTATATATCCTCGTGTCACATAATCTTGCAAGGGTAGGTTTTTTTGGCCTCCAAGGAATTTCCTTACAATGTTGACTGGTTGTTCTCCCAGTTGCCTGTTAGTGTTAATCCAAGACTGCAGAGAGATTTCTTCTGATACATTAAGTGACTTTCTAACATCTACCATAGCAGTACATTGTACAAGGAGATGAATTTCATTATTGGGCCCTTTTAGACACAAAGGACATGTTACAATTCTATCCTGATGATTTGAAACTGCCAAATCCTTCAGATGATCATCCCTGTTTCCCAGCTTGGCATTCCCTACTCTAAACTCAGTTAAAGCTAGGGACCAGGATTTGTCTTTTAGGTACTCTTGTTTCCTCCACCATGCTTTAGGTATTGGTAGAGCTGCCAGTGATTTTAAAGAATTGACTTTGTGTATTATTTCCTGAATAGTATGTTCTTTCAGCAAAGCTACTGATGTAGAGCTTATTGTTTCTGGCTTCTGGTTTATGGGTTCTACTCGTCTTGCTAAATCTTTGTAGAAAGGGGATGTTTTCAATTCAAGGTTCAAGATCCTCCAAAGTAGATTTTTATCCGGTGTAACCACCTTAGTTTTGGAAACTGAAATAACCATTCTAAAATCCTGGCACCACTTCTCTAATATTTTTATCAAGATCATTATCTCCGACCATAACCCACTAAACATAACGAGATCATCAGCAAACTTCAGAAAGGACAAAAGGATATTATTGTAAACTGGTATTCCTACATTTGCCTTCCTTAGGCGGTTCCCCAACTCCGACAGGTAAATTATAAATAGAATTGCAGACAAATTACAACCTTGTCTTAATCCACGTGTCAGATACAATTTCCGAGTTGTTGATCCTGCTGTAGAGGATGTTATGTAGTCGTGACTATAGTAGTCTTTGAGGAAGTCTATGAATGAGGCAGGGAAGTTCAGCTGCGATAGCTTTTTATACAAAATCATCCTATCAACTCTATCATACGCCTCTTTCAGATCTAGGAAAAGCAGGTGGGTGACAGCTTTCTTTTGCTCAGCTTTAGTTAGTATTGAGTTGATAAGATAGATGTTATCTTCACATCTTCTCCCTTTTCTGAAACCTTGCTGCTCTGGGCCCAAAATTTGCAAAGATTCCACTGCTGCAGATATTCGTTTTGCCATTATTTTGGTCATTAGCTTACTTATGCAAGAGATAAGAGTTATTGGCCGATAATTTTCTATGCGTGTAGGAGGATTTTTTTTGAGCACAAGGACAACTTCCCCTATTTTCCAGTCTTCGGGTACACATCCTGATATCAGGACATTGTTGAATATTTCAACTAGTTTTTCCTCTGCAGCTTCCGGTAAGTTTTTTAACATACTGTTTGTGATACCATCTTCCCCTTCTGCTTTTGATGAATCTAACTGTTGAATATTCTGTTTCAGCTCTTCTAATGTGATTTCTTGAGAAATAGAAACTGAATCCTTATGTGCTAAGACTCTTTTTGGAATACCCAATTTGTTAACATCTATGTCATCAGTGTCTCTTGGAGGAACATTTTCTGGATCAATTGTTGCTTTAAACTTTTTGATGAAGAACAGTTCTACCTCCTTATTTTTATCCTCTTGGTTGGAAACTATTTTACCTTCCACCTCCAGCGTATCAATTCCAAGTTTTCTTTTTTTCGACCCCCCTATCAGTTCCCAAAAGGTTTTTTGAGCTTTTGGCCCTTTGCTTTTCATCAGTGAGCGAGTTTTCCTTTTTATTGCAATTTTACGTTGTATTTGCTTGGCTGTTAATTTTCTTTTTAGTTTTTGCCATACTTGTTTAATGACTATATTTTCCGCTTCCGACCTATTTGATCTTTGGGAGAAGTAATCTCTTCGAGCAACTCTAGTGTCTAGTTCTAGTTTTCTAATTTCCATTGGCCTTTTATCTCTTTGCTTGCGCACTGATTTGGTACTAGTTATCTCATGGCCAACTTCATTCATCTGTTGTTTGAGCCATTTCTCCTGCTGGTTAACCTCCTTATCCTCAAAATTGCTATCATTGTTCATTCTTGTTGCCAGGAGCTCCTTGTATAAACTCCACTTTTTAATTGATCTTAGCTGGTTTGTTCTTCTTGCATTTGTTTGCCGATGTCTTTTGTTAATGTGTATTTCTACTAGAAGGGTTGCATGGTCTGAGTCTAGCTCATAACCATAATCTGCATGCACTTCAAAGGTTTTGATCTTGTCAAGGTGGGAGGCTGAAATGAGGCCATAATCCAAGATTGATTTTTTGAAACCATGGCCGAAGTCCCTCCTAAACGTTGGTTGTTCCGGATCAGCATTCCCCCACTTTATTGTGTTAAGGCAAGTTAATTGCATTTCATGACATAGCTTGATCAAAAGTTCTCCATTCGTGTTTTTAGTATGTGTATGATTTTTGAAACCAAGAATGGGTTCATTGCCTGTGTGCGCATTAAAATCGCCAAGTAAAACCACTGCATAATCTTGAGAGTGAAACCACTCCACTTCTTCCCTAATTTTCTCCAGGAGTTTACTGTTGTTTAAGTAGTGTGGGTGATCTTTTCCTTTGTTGGTTCTTAGATATATTTGGCAGATGGCTAGATGTTCAGTTTCAGACTCAACTTTCACCCAGACTCTCTCCGAATCCATCCAAATTTCCTGGGCACTTGACTCTTCTGTACATACTTGAATGCTTAATCCTGATTTACTTTTTGTCCAAACTACTATTCCACCTTCTGCATGATCAACCCTGAGAGAAGCTTCTAGATCATAACCTTGTAGTTGGAATTCATCCATTCTCTCCCCTTCTTGTAGCTTAACCTCGTTCATCATTATAATGTCCAGCTGCATACTAAAATAATTTTATTGCTAAGTAATTAAGAAGAATTGAAATACGCAAGTTTTCCTAGAAATTACTTGAATCTTGAAACAGTGATTACAATTTTAAGTGAAACCAACAATATTTGAGCTGTAGCTTAAATTTCAGCTGAGCCCAAACACCCAAAACTCAGCCCCCAAACAGGGTTTCCTAATCAATATTTAAAAACAACTCAGCTAAGTTGCAATTCCTAATCTTTGTTTAGATTCAAACAATCTGAACAGGAGTTTTTAGCAATTATTTAGAAATACTTAATTCAAACTGAGTATCCTAATCAATACTCTAAAATAATTTAAATTAAACAGGGTTTCATAGTCAGCATGTAATAATAACTTAACTTTTACCAAAGTTTAAAAAATGTAATAAAATGAACAGGGATTCCTAATAATTATTCAAAAATAATTAATAATAACTAATAAATATTAGATAAAAGCTAAAAAATAACAGGGATTCCTAACAATTATTCAAAAATAATTAATAAATAGTTTAGACCTAACAGTGTTTAAATCAATTAAACCAAAACAGGGTCTCCTAATCAATATTAAAAAATAACTAACCAGGACATGGTTTTCTAATCAATACTAAATTTATTAATCATGAACAGGGTTCCCTAACCATGATTTAAAATGTTACCTCTCTATAAGACTTTCTAAATCCTGCTTTTTCTCCACTGTGAGACCATTAATATTAACAGATATGCATTTTAGAACACTGACTCTTGCTACAGTTGCTTTAGATGAATTGTATCTTAATAATCTAGCTCTGTTGTTCTTTTTGTTCCTTGCCATTTTGCCTGTAAATTGAAAAATAAAATTAAATGATCAGGGATTTTGGTTTGGCTTAGTCACTATCTAAAGTTATCACATCCGGATCTACAACTGGCTCAGCCTTAACAACTGGAGTAGATGAAACCAACCGTAAAGACCCATCTGATTTAGTTTCATACACTTGTCTGAACACAACTAGCTTGGATTCTGATTTTACTCTAGTGTTTATCTGGGAATATCCAACTCCCAGTCTGTCTAGATTTGACAGCACACTAGTTTTGACGGCCTTAATTTTGTTTTCCCAGTCCTTGACCGCCAGCTTTGCCTTCTTCTTTGGAGGAGATGCTATGAATTGTGAGGGCGCCATAATCAAACCGATCTTCTCAATTGTTCTCCCCTCTGGTGTCAACTTCATGATACTTTTTCTGCTCTGCTCAGCATACAAAGTTTTAGCCTCTTTGTACAGAGTTTCGTATTTTCTGGCCTCTTTTTTAGCTTCATCAATTTCCTCCTTTGCTCCTGACAACTTTATTGTGAGCTCTTTGATCTTACTTTCATTTTGAGCACTGTTGGCCGAACTCACTGCTCCATAGGCCGAATGCTTAAGCAGTTTTCCCTCTGCCGTTTGTAATTGTTTTTTTAGAGACTTAATATCCCTTTCTAAGGATACATTTGTTAGTTTCAGAGCAGACTCAGACTCCGATGATTCATCAATTTTCCTTTGCTGATCAAGACATTTCTCTCGCAGCCTGACTAACTCTGGTTTCGGAGGCATTATTCTGCAAAATATAAAAATAACAGATCCAAAATACAAAAATATACTCAATAAAATCTTTTAAGACATAAGATGTAAGACATAACTTCATAAAACACTACAAATCTTAGCCTGCTTCTTTATCTGAAGCCAACAGGCTATTGACCGTGTACCTAACTTCTTCATCCATTTCTTCCAAAGCCTCTACCCATTTATTAGACGACTCCAGATAAGATTGAAGGCACTTAAAAGCTTCCTTTATTTTAATCACTTCACTCTTCTCCATCCAGACCTTGTCTGTCATAAAACTTTTCAGATTTGATTCCCAGTCCTCATTTGATCGCTGAAGATGAGAGGGGCTTGCCTGTTTTACAACCCCAGAATCATCCAGGTCATCCATAAAGTGTACCCTTTTCACTGATTGTGAAGGGGAGCCATAACCAAAACTGCCCAGCGTTTCGGCAAGAGAGTTTGAGTCCAGGATCTCCTGGATCTCTATGCTGTGGTCCTTCTTGTCCCCCTTGAAGCCTGCCACATCAAAAACGTTTCTTAGGGACTGTTGGTCCTTTGCCCAGCTAACACAAACCGAGTACGGTAAATAGTTGTGTTTAACAAGGTAGCACAGAACTTGATTTAATTTTGGCTCATCATTTTGTATCTCTGCGTTTACATCAACACAGCCATGATCTGAGCCATGCCAGTCTTTCAGGTTGGCTAAAACTCTCTGTCTGTTTTTGGCTGCCTCCTGCTTGCTGGGATTTGGTAGCCCTGTGGGGGTCAGCTTGGCTGCACTGAGCATGTTAGCCCAGTGTTGGAAAGCCCCTGCAACATCATCTTTGATGAAGGAGCAGATAAATATCCCCTTATGTACCATTAGGCCACCTTTTATAGTGGATGGCAGGTCTGAGCTTTTATACACTGTTGACGTATAAATTTTGTCCAGGGTCGACATTTTTCTGTAAAAAAGGTTTTGGTAAAATTCTCCCATTTCTGCCATACTGGATTTATCTCCTGATATTGCACACCAATAACTCCTTCAAGTTATACATCCCTCTCCTTCACCCATTTCTGTCATACTGGATTTATCTCCTGATATTGCACACCAATAACTCCTTCAAGTTATACATCCCTTTCCTTCACCTAAATTAGTAAATTTTATTACAAGCAAAGATAAACATTTAAAATACTAACATATACCACCTGTGATGTTATGGATAATATGAAGTATATTATAATATGAAGGATAATATAATATTAGGGATAAAGTGATGGATATATTATTATAACCCCAAATTTAATTATCTCAAAGATGTAAGACATAAAGTACATTAAGCAAGAGCAGGATTTTTTAGCCCATCAAATATGCTGAAACTTGCGGGTTTTCATACACCCACGGATTTAATTATACTAAAACTGCAATAATTCAAGAGAAGTTAAATTACTTATATTTTAAATCCCCCCCCCCCCCATCATACCCGGCAGCCCCTTCCTCTCAGCAACCTGCTGGGAACATAACAAAAATAATCACAGATGTGAGTTTATGTTATGCTCCAAACTGAAAATCTGAATTATTCAACCAAACTCAACGCCAACCATTATTCCATCCATTCAAAATTCAAGATTTAGAAACATAACAGGGTTCACATTAAAGTATAAATATATTTTGATTCCGGCCTTTTAAAGATATTGAGTTACAAACATAACAGTTTTAACATCATTCAATAAAAATAATTTGTTAAAGAAAAGTAGCCTGTGTCCCAAGGGTTGGTGGAATACAGCGAAGAAAACACTGACATCCAGCTCTTGCTCAACACTGCTAACTTGCAATATATTTATATATATAGTAAATTAATAGAAAGAAAAGGCTTGTCATACCTACAGAAGAGATTGAGGATCAGGAGCAGGAGGAACAGTATCAGGAGAAACAGTACCAGGAGGAAGAGATCGAGGATTAGGAGCAGGGGGAAGAGATCGAGGAGCAGGAGCAAGGAGTATTAGATCGAGGAGCAAGAGCAGCTTACCTTTTAACCACTCTTGGATTTGAGAGCTGGAGTAGAAGTGATGTTTACTTCGAGCTTGCACCAGAGACCAAGGGAACCGATGATGAGGACATTAAAGCAGCAGAAGTAGATATTCCATTGAGATCCTGGAATGGATGGAAAACTACCATTTTTAATGAGAAACTTTTGAAATTTCAGTGACCCAAAATGTTAATTGTCTGCCACAAACAATCCTTTTACAGTTGCAGAAAATCTGAAAATTAAAAAGAAAAAAAATCAGTAAATTGATGCTAAAAATTGTCCCAATTAGTAAGGTATAAAAAGTATGAAATTTAACGACAAAAAATCAGTGATTAAAAATCCATTACTTTCTTAAATAACGGATTTTTTGTCACTGATTAAAAGAAATTTCATTATTTGTAAGATTTTTAATCTGCAACAAATAATCATGACAAAGCTGATTTTATTATTATGAGAAACTGATTTCTCATTCTGTTTTCAATTTGTCAAATCTTTCACAGATATTGTCAGCTGAAGACGTACTTTTTAAGAAAACCAGTTGAAAATTTAAGAAAGGTCACTGAGTACATTATTCTAAACTTGACAGTTTGCACAACTTACAATTTAATTTAATTGTTGACCAGGCATTTTGACTGTAAGAACTTAACCGACTCAACATTGACATAATAAAATCAGCTTTGTCATCCTTTCAATGATTGATAATTGTTGATAATTTTTTGTCACAGATTAAAATCTTAGAAATAATGAAATTCTTATAATCAGTGACAAAAAATCCGTTACTTAAGAAAGTAATGGATTTTTATTTATTTAACCAACTTATAGTTGTATGCAAAATTGTACATATACCGTGTATCTGTTCGAGATGCCCAATAAAATGCTTTTATGTTTCAAAGAAGGCCTGTTAAATTCCAATTGAATCTTGACTTGTTTTGAAAATTTAAGTTGATTCAGATTTCCTTAAGAGATCAGTACATACAGAGCGCCCCAAATCATATTAGACTTTAAAACCAAAATACACATAAAGTACTCGAAAAATCTAGCATTTCCTGCAAGAAAAAATTTCTTTTAGCCTTATTAAATTTTTCAAAACGATTCATTCTTGTTAAATTTTCTGATTTGTCCCCCAAATCGTAATTTAGACCCATTGAAGTGGTCTAATTTGATGTGGGACACCCTGTAGCTTAAATTTATGATATTTGTAAATAATTTTAAAGGTTTGTAAATGCAATTTTGAGTAATTGTATAGCATGCCGTTAGAGCATGCAATGAAGGATGAATTGCACAGGATCATGAGATTTCTTACTAATACTTTTAAAATAACTTTCTTTGCATTACATCTTTGGGATTAATAATGAAATGCAACATGACATGGGTAAAGTAAACAGACATGTTTAGACCTGTAGTGACGACCTATTAAAGTATGTAAAATACCTTGGAACTCATCCTTGTGGTTGAACGTAACAATGGTCAGCAGCCAACTCGTTTTTTTCTTTCTTTTTTTCTGAAAATAGTAAAACAATTAATATCATTCAGTTTAGCGTAACAAATAGGGTGCCTTTTTGATAGTAGAACATATGGTTCACTATTGGTGATGCTTTGTAAAGAGTTGACACCACCAGAATTCTTCTATGTTCTGACATCAGGTCTAGTTGAGCATTTAATACTATCACAGGTTAATTTCTACTTATCGAGGTATTTACTTTGCATTCACATTTAATTGAAAACCAAGAAGATCTTTGCATTGAGTTACTGTGAAATTAATTTTCAAGATATCCAGATCAAAATTTACTTTGCATTTGATTTGACAATTGCTTCTGACAAAATTTCAATAAAACAGGTAGAAGAGGCTTCTATAACCTCTAATACACATAAATAATATTCAAGTTAATGGTTTACACATAAAAGATTTGGAGCAACCCAAATCTAACAGAGATCAAAACTATGCTATGAGGGCACCCACCTAATTAATTACTTGTTTGATAGTCTTGAGCTTAGCCTTCTCTCCACACACAGCTTAATCATCCTAATCATCTGCTCCTTCTCCCTCTCCATCTTCTATCTCAATAGAGTCTGAGTTTGAATGCAGGTAACTGCTCATTTGAGAAGAGTGAGACTGCACAGCTAGCTCTGAAAACCCTGGTGCCCTAGCCATTCTTCCTACTCCAGTTCCAGTCCCAGAACTTAACTGAATTTTCAAGCTCAACAGTCTGACACTCTGCGAGGAACCACTCTGCATTGCCACAGCTAGCCTCTTCAACCTCCCTTATAGTTGTTCATCATATCCTGGGAGTGAAGAATTCATATCTAAGGACTTGAAACGCATGACATGAAGTCGGCTAGCTGTGTTTGCTTTCTCCCATCCTCAGCATCAAAACAGGGTGCTCTAGCCAGAGTGGAGGTAGGGTGCAATGCTCAAACGAACATACCCACAGCCCCAATAATTCTACACTCAGGTAACTGTATTTGTGGTTCCAAATTCATGACAGAGTGTGACAAATGATAATTAAACCTCTCGTCTCTACAACATGACAGGAAGCTCCTAAAGAGAGCCGTGGGCTCTGCAGCATCAATCTTGGTACGATTGAAGTCCAAAGTAGACCTAGCACTCCGTTGGATGTTCGTAGCTGTGTCTATCGTCCTCCGCATGTCACCAAGCTGTATGGCCGAGTATAATCCCCAACCAGGGCTGCTGATATGGGCTTGGGCGATTCATTCATATTTCATATTTTTATTCAACTACAAAGCACGAGATAATAATTCGTTTTGAAATATTTAGGTATTGTCCAAACTTCTTGCATACAGATTATATCAAACTTAAATTCACCTTGATTAAGATCTAGTAAAAAGTCCAAAAAATTGTTCCATTTTCCTGGTAAACTTCGTATGTTCAATGAAATAGCTGCAAAATCATAATTTTCTTTAAAAACGTTTGAAAATTCTAAAGTTTCATAATATCTACATTTGTGGTGACTAGATAGTAACACGCTAGATAAGTAGGAGCTGAATAAAGCTGACGACAGTTATCATCATCTGGATCGATCTATTGCCTATTTGGATGGCGAACCCAGTGGTAATACCCACAAATAAGCTTGTAATGGCATGTACAGTCCTCCGCACACTAGATGGGTGGAGGCCCAGTGGCCAATCGTGTGCAAGTACCGGATGAAGAAGGACCTGACATCTGAGTTGCTAATTTCTAGGTCTTCTAGCAGTATCGCCTTTATAGCTCTGTCGAGAGCGTCCATTAGGCTCCTTGCAGTCCACTCCCGCTTGGTTGGTGGTTGGTGCGGAACCAGTAGAGCTTTGCAAGCACCACCATATATCTCGCTATTTTACCAAAATTAGTATTAGTAAGAAATCTCATGATCCTATGCACTTCATCCCGCGTTGCAAGCTCCGACAGAATGATGTGTGAAGAGAAGATGGAACCTTCATACTAGAGAACTCTTTGCTCAAGGGGAACCTTTAGGTAAGCCTCCTTCAAGGCATTGCTATAGCTCTCGCTGCTAACGATCCTGTACAACTCCATCATCGGCCTTAGCGTCTCCTTGTTCTTGCAGATCGTGTTATCCAGGTTGAAAGGGGGAAGGAAAGAAAAATTACAATTGATCTGTGATAGAAAGTTAAGATCTTCGATGGTTACTCCGAACATCTGCTCATCTGACTGCTCCAATATGCAAGTCTCTAACCACGTGTTGAGCCTTCGCTCCCAACCTTCTTCTTCTGACACATCCTCTAAGGTGCTACCCTTTCTTTTCTTACCATTCCACTGTGGTCCAGAAAGTGCCAAATGTGAGCAAAATTACTTAGGATATGTTAATGGACACCAAATACATCATAATAGGGGTTTTCAGGGATGAGGATCTCAAATCTGAGGTCAAAACTTAATTTTGCGTGCACACTTTACGCGCACATAAATTGTAAAGTTTCTAGAAAAATGCGTGTTGTATATCAATTCTGGGGTTATTTGAGCCAAGGATTTCAAATCTGAAGTCAAAATTGCAAATTTTTGTGCGTGCACGTCGCGAGCCTCATGTGAGCACTTAAAAACTAAAGAGATTGCATGAAAAATGCATGTTGTATGTCTATTCTAGGGTTTGTTGGGTCAAGGATTTCAAATCTGCAGTCAAAATTGCAAATTTTCTCATGTGCACATTGCTTAAAAACCAAAGAGATTGTATGAAAAATGCATGTTGTGTGTCTATTCCAGGGTTTTTTGGGTCAAGGATTTCAAATCTGTAGTCAAACTTGTAATTTTTTAAAGAAAGAAATTGTCAGAGAAAAAATTTTATTACAATTTTATCACAATTCTCTCTTTAAGAAGTAGAAGATCTTTGGAATTTTTTGGTAGATCTATCACCTTCCTCTCTCTGACCATACTTCTTCTAATTGATGTTATGAGAGCATATTAGTCTTCTCATCAAGTCCAGGTTAGTTGAAACCCTGGAACTTTTTCTAGTAAAAAACTCACGAAAATTCTTGAAGTTCTTGTTGCTGCTCTCTTGGGCCTCCTCAGAGAGCATCCCAACAGGGAATTCCTTGACTCTCACAACTTGATGGCTGTGGATTAGCAGTTTGTGTACTGCCTGTGGCATCAAATAACAAGAATACTTCTGTACATAGATTTCTGCAGTCCTTTTGCAGTAATCTTCAAGTCTATTGGGATGAATCTCCTCCATGCTGGCTAATGTGCACAGAATTACATCTAACCTGCAAATCAAATCCTCATCTATTTCCAGAATCTCAGAAACTACTTTGCTCTCCTAAACCAAGAATCATTAAAGTCACAACAAGAAAAGATATTTAAACAAAACGTCCAAAATATATTTGTACCTGGAGGTTCCTGATCCTCCAGATTTGGGAATATCCACTTCAAGTCCCAGTCTCTCCTTCAACTTCTGCTGAACTTCAGCTTTCTTCCTCTTCACCTCTGCCTTGTCCTCATCTGATCTGGCCTGCCAGGTTTCAGTCCTTAGTTTGTACAATATATACGGGCAGCATTCCATGCATCCAGGCATGTAATGTAGACCATCCATACTGGAAGCTTATAGGCTGTAGATCTTTGCTGATCTCCAGGGCTACTTCTAACTGGTTCATCCTTTTGGGATTTAATCCACAAATACTACAACATTGAGAAGATGTTGTGGCATCAGATAATGCAGTGGCAACTTTACCATCAAGCATTGTAAGTTCAAGCTTGTGTTCCACAGCATTGGTTCCAACAACTGTGGAGAACTGGAGTACTCTCTTTAATATATCTAAACCTGACAGGTCTACATCAAAGAGTAGAGGAAGTATTATCAAACCTCCAAACACTTTGACTATTCACCTTTATCTCAAGAGGAACTAAGCAGGTTAAAAACAGACTTTACTCTCTGCTGGCCTCTGCTCTTTCACAGTCTTCAGATGTGACCTGCTTGTACACTGAATGACCTGTACTGCCATCAATGCCGACCTTATGGATCATGGTCAGTGTAGAGTAAGGTTAAAACACCGCTATTTCAACGTTTTCTAAGATCCTCTTTGCTGTGTGATCAAGGAGTTCCTGTAGTCCAACCTCAGCAGCATAATCAGTTGCTTTAATACCTTCAGAGGGTATGCATTCTTCTTTTGCATCCAGAACATGATTGTAAGCTGGGTATATATCAAAGTCCTTATTCTTAGCACCAGTCCTTATAGTTTGATAATCCTGATTGGAGAGTTTGCAATCCAAAATCATTGCCAGACTTTCTCTAGGAGAATAGACAGAGCTTCTCTTGACAGTGATGCTCCCATCTTCTTTAGATGACATGATCTTGGACAGAATCTTGCAATCTTCTGTTCTGTTCTCAGTTTTCAATAATATTATAGCAGCACTGAGCAGCTCATGCATATTCTTTTCACCTGACAACTCCTCTGACCTGCGCCTCTTAGTCCAGTATGAAGACATCTCAAATTCAGTCCTAAGCCTTCCTGATCCAGGAGGAGTAGGAGATTTTAACTTTAACATCTAAAACAGTTAAAACTTATATAATTTTTAACTAAGTTAGAAAAGTTTTTAAATTGTTATCTCATTATTTATTTTACCTGTATATTCACAAACAGTACAGAGGAGCCAGTGGATATTCCTATCCCTATCTTTCATCTTCTTGATAGATCTATGCACAGCTGTCCACTATTCTTTGAATCTTTTCAAGAAAGTATCAGCTATGTTCTCTGATATTCCAAAGTGTAGAATAATCAATTCCTTGGCCTCTTTAGAGAACATGTCATCAATTGTTTTATTATGCTTAGTAACCATTGTCTCCATGGTCAAATTGCAACTGACGAGACCTTCAATCGGAATCATTCACTTTTACAAATCTGTTTCATGTTTTATCTTATTTTTCGATATTCATGTTTATTCTTGATTCTTTCCCAAATGAGTGTATTTTAATGATTTAATATTGTTTCAAAATGTTTTCTTCATCTGTGCATAATCTTGTTTAATATATTAAAGGGGACAGGGGGGGGCAGAGGGACTCAGCCCCTTGCCTTTGGAGACTGAATCCTCAACTGTCAACCATAGTTTCTTTTATTTCAGGAGACTCAACGTGGGGGAGGGGGGGGGGCTTAGCCCCAATGCCCCCCCTCCTCTGTATACCTCTTATGAAGATTTGTAGTAATGGAGTTGTTTTGTATCATAAACAATAGTGTAAAATGCAAGAATTAAAGAAAGAAAAAATATATATTTATCAAAAATCACACAATCTCTCATTTTCAATATTTTAGTGCAACCATTTAATCTTGATATTGACACCTCATGTGCAAGTATGTGCAGCTAATTTTATTTCCTTCCATTTCTATACTTCAATTGCAACATTTCGGTATAGGTTTCATGCTCCGGGTATTTCGGGAAAAAATCCCAAGAACTACACACATTTATTTCTCAAAAAAACGTCATTTTAAAATAGGCCCCCCTTTTGAAAAAAAAGCAGAATTTTTTTTTTATAATTAATATAATTTTTTATTGTGTTACTTGTTAAGTAAAAAAAACTTTATTGCCAAATTTCCTTTCATTGGTTCATTTTTTTGGGAAACACCTGTTAGCATAAAAACCAAATGAATTTCTTAACTCCCGAAATCAAACCCCACGTAAGCCTGGCATGGACTCCCTCATCCCAATCTGACAGTTTGAAGAAGAATTTCCCCTTGCTATCCTTGGGGTAATATTAGCCAGTCGCAGACCCAGCCCCAAGGAAGGCTTTGAAGGCTAAGGAGGAGAAGATGACTTCAAACAAGGTATTAAGGCTAGGGAACTGCTAATTCAATCCATTTAAACAATTTTGTAAAATATATATAATCTCGATACGGAGATAATAAATATCTAGATCTTAAAAAAAGGCTAGGGAAGTAAAGTGCTGTTGCATGTTCTCTGCGTACATATTGAAACAAGTTCTCCCTGGGTGGTGTGTAAACAAGATTAGATACATTAGATATATGTGGAAGATTTTCCTATTTATAATTTATTTGTTTTTTGGAGTTTATTCACCTGGCACCAAGGAATGCTAAGAAGACTAAGGAGGAGAAGATGACTGCAACCGAGGTAATAAGGCTAGGAAAGTTAATTGCTGATTTGTATTCTCTGTGTACAAATTGAAACCCGTTTTTCCTGGGTGGTGTTTGTATACTAGAATAGATGCATTGGTGTTCCTCTAGTATCCATATTTGTTTTGATTTTACAGTCTTTAATTTTTTGCCAATGGCCAATTTTTTTAAAAATATATTTTTTTGTTTTTTTATTTTTAAAACCAAATGATGTTTTTATTTTGATTTATCATGATACCTGTATTTATACCCTCTCTATTACTGTCGGTCAACTCATTACCTTCCCCCCCCCCCCCTTCTAGAATCATTTACTGGTACATTTATTCAGTTCCAACTTATACAATACACCTTAAGGTTGACCATAATAACTTTTATTCAAAACATCTATTTCCACCTTTTTTTATTTTTTTAAACATTTTTTATAAAATGTATTTTATCCTTATCTTTTTGATATAAAATAATATGGGAAATTTGAAATATCAAACTATAAATTACCTGAGATCCATCAAGTATTCTTGAAGCAGATGAATAACTCTCTACCTCAGAGGAATATTTACATTGTGGAAAAGAATGTACAACATGTGGAACATATGAACTATGTACATGAGGGAATTCAGTATCCCTGTACTCAGTGCGAGTATAAAGCAACCACGGGTAGCCAAACCTAGGCTCCTCTTGAGGTGGACTGTGGAGTTTAGATTTGTTAGGTTGAAACCATGAAACCATTAAACAACTTCTAATATGTAAAGGGTCAAGTATGGATATTCTATACTCTATGCCTATACACAGTAATTTCTACACTACAACTGTAAAAACACACTGCAACTGTAAAAAACACTCATGAGTTATTGTTCCTAAAAACGTTCCATTAACGATCGGCAAAAACACAATTAATTTTGAGATCAATAGATAATGAAAAATTGCATTTAGGGTTTATAAAGAAGTGTTAACGACTGATTATAAAAATGTCATAGCTACTGTATCGTTAAACCTACTTGATACCGACAGCATAACTGAAAGTCACAACTACGACTTGATCTAGATAAACATTCTAGAACAATTAAATCAGTATGCAAAAAGAAATGCCAGAAATGAGTGGAAAATGCAAATCAAACCCAACTAAAACCAATAATTTGATATACATCCTGAAAATTACCCAAAAAATGAGGAAACAGACCCAAAAAAGAGGAAACCTATCAACAAACTGAGAATTTGAAACTTTTTTTGAAAACCAGAAACGGACTCAAAAAAAGAGGAAACGGACCCAAAAAAAGAGGAAACAGACCTAAAAGATGAGGAAACTGATCAACAAACTGAGAACTTACAACTTTTATTGAAAACCGGAAACGGACCCAAAAAAAGAGGAAACAGACCCAAAAAAAAGAGGAAACCGATCAACAAACTGAGAATTTACAACTTTTATTGAAAACCGGAAACGGACCCAAAAAGAGAGGAAACAGACCCAAAAAAAAGAGGAAACCGATCAACAAACTGAGAATTTACAACTTTTTCTGGAAATCAGAAATGGACCCAAAAAAGAGGAAATGGACCCAAAGAGGAAACTGATCAACAAACTGAGAATTTACAACTTTTTCTGAAAATCGGAAACTGACCCAAAAAAGAGGAAACGGACCCAAAAAAAGGGGGAAACCGATCAACAAACTGAGAGTTTAAAACTTTTTCTGTAAATCAGAAACTGACCCCAAAAAAACGGGAAACAAATCAAATGTAAATATAGCAGAAACTGACCCAAAATATTCGGAAATCACTCTACACTTTTCAGTTTTTGAGGGATTTCCGATAATTCTTGAAAAAAGAAGGAAACGGACGCAAACTCACTTTTGGGTCCCTCTCCGTGTTGAGGCGTTTCCATAGCATCTAAAATTTAAGTCAAAACTTTTCATTCATTAGTTTTAGACTCAGATGACTTAAAGCTCTTAAATATTATAATAACATGTTAAAATTAAGTCCTGTGCCTTGAATATGGTGTTATAATGGCTTCCTTAATAATTTGGCCAAGAAAATAATGAAATAAGTTAAGTTTTGAGAGTCATGAATATAAGGAAACAAACAGCATAAATCTGAAGTCTCATCCGTTGGGGGTAACCTTGTAGCTAACATATCTGTATCTTGACTCTGCTACATTGAACAATGTTAAAATGCTATGGTATGAAAGGCCTAGTAAACAAGAAACCGACAATGTGAATGAATATCTGTAAAATGGAGAACACATAAAAAATAAATAATCCAAACAGTCCTGTTGTATTAAAAACAAATTCAGAAGAAATAAGCTGTACAAGAGACAAAAAATATAAATATGTTTACTAAACAACTACAATGCACCCCAGGTAGATTAAAAATTGTTAAAAATCATTGGATCTCTTGATCTTATTTTTATTCTTATTATGTATGATATGAACACTTAACATAAACAACTTTTGAATATTTTAAATTTAATGCAATTCTTAATATATATGAAGAAAACTTGTTAACATATATGAAGAAAACTTGTTAACATATTTGAATAAAACTTGTTAACATGTATAAAGAAAACTTGTTAACATATATGAAGAAAACCTGTGTTCTCTTAACCTGTCCTTCAGCATCTGTCCCGTTTCTCCAATGTACTGAGAATGTGGATATCAATATTTTTGTTAAGAAATATTTTTTTTATTTAGTTTCTTCATATTCTCCGTTTTTGCCGAATCTCTCAAATCAAAATCTACACAAATGTTAAGACCCCAAAAAGGAAACTCGAGAGTTTCGTTCAACGATACTCTTTTGAGGGCTTTGTTTAGGGGGGGGGCACAATTACCTTTTTAATTTTTTGCCCCCCCTCCCACCTGGACTTGTTTTGTTCACCATAAAAATACATTTTTGGGTGGTTACTAACCTTAAAGAGTCTAAAAATTATTCCTTTGCTTGAAATACTAACTTTTTAACTTTACAAATTTATAAATTTATCACTGAAATCCATCACAGCTAACTAAATCTATAATCACAGCATCATTAAAAATTATATTTTTACAAATAAATGAAATTTCTTCTGAAATTTTTAGATAGAATTTACTTAATCTACATATTCACCAACTCTTTTAAGCTACAATTTTCTGGGATTTGCTTTCACAAACATTTCAATGATTTTTTCAGTAGAGACCTCAGACAGCCTTATAGGTTGTAAAGCTATAACTGCAAGATTGTTAAGTCCGTCATAGTACATCTTGTGTAATGAAGTATTCTCTTTAGAAGGCTAAAACTTTTCTCTCCTTGTATTAACAGTGAATTTAGTCTAATCCTTAGTCTTTGTCATTGTCAGGTGTTACTTTTTAAACGTAGTTTCCTTTTAATTTTGTATATTAAAGGGGGAGCAGTGCCCTGCTTGGAACTCCCAGGGGGGGAAACAGGACTACTGCCCCCCTAGGTACGCCACTGTGTCTGGCCTGAGGAAGGGAAATGCAAGCAGATGTAATATTAAAAGAGCTTCTCACATTGGTGCCCCCTCTCAGCCTCTCAGGGGGGCCAGCGTAGAGGGGGCGGGGGGGCGGCCCCCCCCCCCCCTTGTACGCCACTGCTTTTAAATTTTGGGCTCTGGGATCTTATCTTACGACTAAACGCACTCTATTCATTGGCTCTTATTCTCTCTCCACCCTTATAAAGGCATCATTTCTTGGGATTGATTTCACTTTCTCAAAAGAAGCTTCAATACTTCTTCTCCTGTATCCTCAGATTAAAAGGGCCTCCTTAAGTACCAGCAGTCTAATCTCCAGTAGCTCTTTGTTCTAGTATAATTTAAGTAATCTTTATCCTGACCTTAAGGGAATGTTCTCTGTTATATGACTGGGATGAGCACTTGAGGGCATCAATTAGGTAATCTTCTTTTTATCCTTTTTAAATAAATCTTTTCTTATATATCTATCCTCATCAATCCACATGTTCATATCTAGGTAGTTTACACTCCTTGTGTCTAAAATGACCAAGCTTATATTTGCTTGATTCACTTCTAAAAGAGAAAACAATGAGTAAGGACAAAAGCAGAACTCCGGCTCCCAACAAAAGATCTAGGTCCAAAAATCCTGCAAGTCTAGTTGAAGAGGACACTGTGATGACGTCTCAGATGAAGGAGCTTGCCAAACTATTGGGCAAGCAATGGGGAACACAAGTTATTCTGCCACTCTACGAAGTGCCAATGATGTTCTCCATGACATTGAATTGAGAGCAGACAGCAGTAGGATTATGGATGATCCAATGAATGCAAGGGAAGTGGCTGACCCGAGTGACATGGTAATAGTACAAGCTGGCCCTTCGTCCTAAATAAGGAAGTTGAAACCATTGACGAGGAAGATTCAGAAATGGAGTCAGAATCAGACGAGCTGGTGCCATTTGCCATTCCTAAGTCATTGAGTGCTGCGAACAAGGTTCTGAATGAAGATTGTGATCATATGTCTTTCAGTGAAATATCTAAAGGAAAGATATATATGACTGTCAACACCCCCTGCTTTCCCACAACCTCTGCAGTAGTAGAGCCTGAGCCAGTGAAGTTTGTGGAAAACACAAATGATGAGGTGCCTGACGGTGAAAGTGTTTTAATGATACACCTAAGAGGAATCAAACGCAGCAGAGATTTCGATGAGTTGCCTGCACAAGCTAAGAGAATACGCAGCATGAAAAGCTATAAATCCAGCCATTGTTTCAATTTTTAAATTTTATTCTTATTTGATTCATGTACAGAAAAGTTTGAATTTATGTTTAATAATTGACATTTGAGTAATTAAAAATGAATGACTTTTATGGTAATTTATGATTCAGAAAAAAAAGATTGGTTGCCATAACAACAGCTGTGAACACGCATATTACCGGCTCTCAAAAGTGACAGAAAATACAAGTTACCCTGCATATTTTTGCACTGATATGTAGCTTAAAATGTTTTTAAAGTGCGATGGATTGACTCAATAATGTTTTTGGAGTGAAATAGTTTTCAAAAGGGGGTAAATACCGTCTTTTTTTACTTAATATGCTTAACCCATGCGCAACACACATAGTGGGCGTCACATGATTGAACTATAGTCCAATAACAATCCAGATACAGAGATGTGATCAAAAGGACCAATGAGAGATCGGATACCTATTCCCATGCATACACTGGCCATCTTTACTCATTCTATTCCTTTCTCTACTGTAATACAGATACGGGTTTGATTGATAGTGATAGAAGATGATATCTAAAGGTATACATTTGGTTTAAATTGTTGGATGGTTTGAAGCCTTGTCTCACTTCATCTCTGGTACGTCCTTTATATAAAGCAAAAAGCATTTTTCAATACATAGGTCTATCACAATTTAAATATATGGAAAAAGCTTATTTATATGTATACCTCCATATTATAACCTGAATTTAGGGGGCTGGTTAGTCCAAATGGCAGATTGGAAAGTAGATAATAAGCACAACTCTGAAGATTCTACCATTTTTAAAATTGTAAAGGTTGGGAGATTAACCTCCAACAAGCGAAAAACCGAAAATTCAGTTGAGTCTATTAAAAAGCCTAAAATGGACTCTGAGGATGTCCAAAAACTTATTGGGGAAGCTGTTGGTAAAAGCGCCGATGCATACAAGGTTATCCTCGAAGAGAATAACCAAAGAATTATAGCTGGTCTGGATTCTAAACTTGAACCGATAGCTAACGAAGTCTCTAGTCTCTCCAATAAACATGACTCCCTGAATAGTATCGTCTCTACCCAAGGGGATGTTGCAGAAAAATAATACCCTGTCTGCAGTAGCAGGAAATTTAAAGTGATTCTGTATATGTGGTTTTAAAATGAAACAAGAATAACTGAACAATAATTTATTACTTTAAAATACAAACATATATATTTCACTCTTGAAAATAAAGAGCTCTGTAGCACTGATAGATTCGCAAGACTCTTCCGAACTAAACAAAAGTTGGGTTAAACAAGCATTTAAAAGTTTACAGCCATAAGGGTCCCATAAAAGGTCCAATAGTTACAGCTGTAAAGAAGCTAAAGTTAAGCTTATAATTCATAAGTTCAAAGCTTGAACCATGGTATTAACCAAAACTAAACTCTGTTTACTTTGATTGGAATGCAATAATGGTGCTAACCAATAAATTATTATGGCTATTTAACCATCTTTTTAGCATTACTTTGCATAATAAATGCAGTGAATAAAATTGGCGAACTTAAAGCATTTTGCCAATAATTGCAATGTAGGAAAGTTGCAAAAATAAGAAAGGTTGCAAAAATTAAAGATATCCCTGCAAAAGTTGCAATAACGTTGCAAAATGTGGCAAAACGTTGCAAAATGGAATGAATTGCAGAAACTTCGGAGAAGGCAAATTTTAAGAGTTGCAAAAAGAATTGAGTTGCAAAAACTTCCTAGAAGGCAAATTTCATGGGTTGCGGAAACTTCCAAAAAGGCAAATTTCAAGTAAACTTAAAAAAAAGGTTTATGCTTACTTTTCCGGGCAGAACCACAGATAAAGAGACAAGTTTGCAATAAAGATGCAATTAAAGGGGAGGCTCCAAACCAGAATGTCCCGACTATCCAAGTCTCAGTTTCAGTTCAATTTTAGTTCTTCAAGTTCAATTCAATTCAATTTGATTGTTGCTAAATATAAAAATCATTAGCTTTAAGTAAAAACGTAATTCTTAAAACTGTATCTAGCTCAAACAAATTATTAAAAATGTAAAATTTAAGAAAAACAAGAAATAACAATTCTAAGGATTCTATTTAAGAGAATCAAACTTTTTAAATCTCAATCATCTTTAACAATTTAAAAAGACAAGAAATAAAAATTCTAAGGATGCTATTTAAGAGGATCACACGTTTTAAATCTCAATTATCTCCGACAATCCACAAAGACAGAAATAAAGATTCTAATCAGAGATAATAACATTTTATGACTTTTCTGTGAAACATTAAAGTTTTGGCGCATTAAAGTTTAAGGCTCATTTTCACGCCAAGAATAAAAGAAGTAAATGTGTTTATACCGACCTCTAAGCTCCGGATTCACAACACAACTGGCGTGTTTGTTTACATTTCCATTCATCAACAATTAATATTTGTAAACAAACATAAATAGGGAATACATAAAAAAATATTCTGTTGACAATTATTAACCAGACAAAATTTTCATACAACACTGGGCCGGCCAGGAAATGGTTAAATAATTGTCAACAGACAAACCAAAGTTTGGTTATAAAGAAGCTAAAATATCAGCTTAAAAGCATTAAGGATGCAAAAGAAAACTCCCAAGAAAATCTAAATATTTAAGCAGGTAGCTATAATTGAGCTATTAACCCTGAATAAAGAAATCAACCAAGAATCATGGTGTATTCAAACCATGCTATATTTAATTATCTGAACTTGTTTTAGTCTCTTCAGGCCTTCTTACCACCTCTCTTCATTCTATATGGGAATCTTGTTACAGGGATGTTTATTCTTCACATGGATCCTCGTACTTCAAACAGAAAACAATAGCTAACAGAGTAACAAGTACAAACACAAACATAGGATAACTGCAATAATAGTGCAATACTCCAACAATAAATAAATTGCAATTACAGTGCATAAAATATTCCTGACAATAAGTATGCATTAATGATGCAAAAGAAGGTTCAAAATTTCAGTAGCACAAGAGCAGTAATGATGCTAAGAAGTAGATGCATTAATGATGCCACTGCAATAAAATTGCGAAGAATAACTAGATATTGCTCTAAAAATGCAACTTAGACTAAATAACCAGGTAATGTTGAACATTTACTTATCAAAATGTAAATTCTATTAATCACAATTAGCTAAGAACATATAAAATAAAGCAGAAAAACTAAACTATTACTGGGATGTAGTAACTGATTAGCAATAAAATTGCTGAGAATACTTATATGCATGAAAAATGCTCTATTTCATGTATAAATACTTCTTTTGATGTTCCATAGCTAATCTGTACTCCTCTGTATTAAAACTAATTTTTCAGATTCCTGGCATTAAGTATGCTAGGCTACTGAACTTTCTTCTAAACTTCCATTGCCAGTCTGTAAACTTGGAAATATCTCCACAAAAACCAACAAGCCATGATCTCCAATTTATCACAATTATATAGCCAGAGTTTAAACAATTAACTCTTTTGCACAAAACACTATTGAGTCCAGACTGACTGGGATCAACTACAACTCTAAATGGAGTACTTAGAGAAGCTTTGAATACAGGCCTCCACAAGAAATAATGTCTGATCTCGGCACTCATGGTCATTTTTTGAATTTCTGCATACAGACTTTTAAGAGGCACTACAAATCCTTTCTCAGCGACCTCATGATGAAACTTAACTGTAGCAGCCATTACTTCAGGAGCCTTTCTTCTCTGTTGTTCAAACACTTTGAGAGCCATTCTCTCATTAGAATTACTATTCCACAACTTCTTCAGGATGGGAATAGGATCACAACGAAAAGGAAATCTACTAAAAGTAGTCTTCTTCTCTAAATCAATATCAATCGATTTGTTAATTATTTCTTCTTCCATAATTTCTTGGATAGAAACCTCTCTGGTCTTATTTCCAGCTTTGCAAGCTTCATAACCAGCACATCTAGCACAGCATTATGTGATTTTAGAACCAATATCTTCCTCCTCTTCAAATCTTCTCTCAAACGCTTTAGGTTTAAGTGGTTTAGTATAGCTATACAACAATTTATCACAAGTTTCCTCACTAAGACTATTGAAATTAGCATTAAAGATGCCGACATCTTTATCTACCAGAAAACTAGAATTCAGCTGATTGGCATTAAGGATGGGAATATCATCACTTACAAGATCAGAATCAAGTTGATCAATAACCTTGGAATTCCCAGGAAAGTAACAACATCTGCAAAAATCATAATCTAAATCTAGAATTTCACCTTCTTTACAACTGCAGGCTGGACCACCTAACAGACCACAATTTTTAACTGGTACAGGTTCATCCTCTTTCACAGTAGCATGAATAGAACTGAAAGGAACTACTGAATCATAATTATTAGCATCTATTCCACAGGACTTAGGTAGAAAGTAGCATGGAAGATCCAAAGCATCACGATAGGACTTGTGCTCGTTGGCAAACATAACTCTAAAATTGTTAATCTCAGAGGTCAGGGATTTGTGTAGTTGAGTAACTGAATGATGTGGACCACCAAACAGCAGGTTAGACCCTTAAACATCTTTTATAGAACTGCAGAAAACCATAAGACTAGATGGAAGAGTCATCAGCAGTTTTGGCATCAAATAACTATCTTTGATACCAATAATCATCTTGATTTCATCACCTCCTACATACTTAGGAAATTGCTCTTTAGCAATAGTAGAACCTTGGCTAGCTATCTTTACTTCCTTCTCCATTGCAGAAAGATTATACTGCGGTATTTCAGAGGTGATTCTTCTCATGCCAAGAAGACTTATTGGAACATACTGTCCCTGCTCTGATGGGCCTAAAATACAACTAAATTGTAACATTCCTATAATGCTACAATTTATCTTTTTATTTATTTATACTCTCTACATTTTATCTTTTGACTTAATTTTGAATAATGAATAATATTAATTGTGACAGCTCTGTCAGCAAATTGACAATTTTATCCGCTATTGTAAATGGCCTTGGGGATTCTGCAAAAAGAAGAGAATTTTTTCTGCATATAGAAATGGCTAATCCAGATATTATATGCCTATCAGATACCAAATTTAGTCCAGATATTAATGACACTGTCAGAAATGAAACAAATCACTATTGTTTCTTCAATAGCCTCTGATCCAATGCTAGAGGAGTAGCTGTCTTAATAAAGAAAAACTGCCCTATATTAGTTGAATCCAATAATCATGATGAGACTGGCAACCTCTTATGGATGCATTGAAAATTTGAAGGAAATCCGTTACTGATAGGTCTAATATATAATCCAAATGAAGATTCGCCGATTTTCTTTGACTCCATTTTTGATTACGTAGAACATGCAAATATATCTGACTGTATAAAAACAAGGGATTTTAATGTCACAATCAATCATGAGTTAGATAACTAAAACTATGCGCAGCCAAGAAATGCCGTGCTGGGAATCGTCTGAATGAACACATAGAAAATAACGGCTTTATAGACGCATTTCGTCATCTTAATCATGGTAAGAAAATGTACACTTGGATTAAAAAGGAAGGCCCGCAAAGATCTCGATTAGATTTGTTTTTAACTAGCAATTCCTTAAAACCATATATAACAAACTTAAATAAATACCTTGCTTATAAGTTTGATGATCACAATCCTATAACATTAACCATAGATTACTCAAATTTTAAGCAGGGAAAAGGATACTGGATACATGATGAACTCAGTTGAATTTACTAGGCAAAGGTTTGGCGCCCTTGGGAATAGTATTAATTATCCTGATGACATATTAAAAACTGAGGGAAATTTCACTGACTTTTTAAATCCTGAAGAGTATAGAAATAAATTTGGAGAAAATCCAGATATTCTTAATTACATAAGTTTGAAACATGCAATAAGATTAGTTGTACAAAAATTAGGTCTTCAATTAGAAAATATTCCCCTATCTTTTCCCGCCCAACCTCCATTAATACGTCTAATTAACTATTCTATTAAGGGTTGTAACGAATGGGTTAAACTTGCAAAGAGATTAGAATTATTCAATGCAAACTTAATGCTTAGAGAAAGGAAGTGGGAAACTGAACTTGGAGCCATGCAAGGAATTAACTTCTGAGAAAGATGCTATCAGCTTACAAGAACTATTTTTTATATCAATAAATTAAAATGGTTTCATTATCAAGTTGTAAGGGGTGCCCTAAAACGAACTATATTATTGCTAGATTTATTCCTAACACCACCCCTAATTGTTTCTTTTGCGATCTTGTGCCAGAAAAAATTATTCACATGTTTTATGAATGTTTTGTGATATTTGACTTTCTACAAGATGTTTATAAATTTTTTATTAATAAATGGAATGATATAATGGAAATTCCCAGCAAAAAAAGAGTTTATTTTTGGCAATCACTCAAAAAATATGTGGGATTCGATTAACTTACTTTCCTTACATGTTAAATATTTCATCTGGATTGCTAGGTGCAGAAAACTTACTCCAAGATTAAATCCATTTCTTTCCTAGTTTAGATTTGAGTTGAAAATAAATCTTCTAGCTTATGGCGGTGGTAAAAAACTCGCATACTCTAATGATAACAGTTATAATATGGAGGAGGTTCTTTTACTTATACAATAATGTTTTCATAGCCTATGCTGTATTCTTATCTTAAAGAAATTATTCTAACTGCATACTCCTGTTCTTTTCTCTCTGAGCTATAGTAATAATGTATCCAACAGTTAATACCTATGTATAATCATTAATACATTTAAATGATGGACACTACGAGCAGTGAAGAGAAAGATCTGCCAGCTAATACTGAGAAAATATTGCCCGACACAAGTAATCCTCCTCTACCTCTACCGCCAGAATACAAGACTTTCTTATATCCTGCCTACACAGATAAACTCACCTCTGCATACTCAGCTGAAATGCAGATGCGATCAATAAGTTTAAACTGGAAATCAGGAGAACTAGCTATGTTACAGAGTGCTAAGAGATCTGACCATATAAGGATCCGAGAATCCAACCAGCATATCAACAGATACTGTGAAACCTGCTCTGAATTTACTCCTGGAGGTGATATTAAAATTAAACCTAAAATATATACTCATCTCCACAACTCATCCAAGAATTACAGAATACAGGCTCCTTCTGATGTCTGGGGAAACTACACTTGTTTCACCTGCTCACATACTCCTCACTCCTGTAAGATAGGTGTCAGGTACCCAGTAATTGTATCATCTTCAATCTTTAATGGATGGCAAGGAATGTGATCATTTAACAGTTATCAAGGTGATCCTATACATATTGATTATATAACCATACCTGGACCCACTGTGAAGGATTTGCACCATGCTTTCCTAGCCAAATATGGCAATGTACATGGTCCTATTGATGTTCTCCTGGTAGCTGGACTCAATGATGAACTAAAAGGAGCAACTGTTCAACAAATCATGCAGGATATAGAGGATTTTAAAGAATCTGTCATGAGTCTATGCATTCTTGATGAGACCTGGAGCAGCTTTGCCATTGCAACCTTGCCTTTTCCTCCTAAACTAGTCAAGTTTGATGCTGAAACCAGGAATATTCAGTCAAATTATATCCAGATTCTGATAGATCTTACGACTAGTATAAGGGTAAGGGAACTGAACAGATCCCAACCAGTCTAGCTCCTTGTTTCCATACCTGGGGAGTGCGGATAAACAGACATCCAAGGATAATTGGACCGGTCAATCTACTGGAGCATGTCTCTACTCATAGATTGACTCTCTGGAGAGAACTGAAACCCAAGGATATGCTCCACCTGAACAATCATCTCAGGCTTAAGATGGGAAGATCTGCGGTGGAATACTTCAAATTGATCTACAAAATCACTGAGTGTGAGGCTAAGAGCAAGAATGAAGCAATAGCTCTAAGATCAACCTAGAGAAATAAACTCATAAACTCAAATATTCATCCTTCTAACGTGATATAAGTGATGCATCGAAAAGTTTCACCTTATATAATTACTAATGTATTTATTTCTTCTTTTTTACTGAACGAAAAGTTCATTTTTAACAATAGAAATCTATATATAAATTTGGCTTGTCTTGGTGTTTGTTTGTTTGTTTGTCTGTTTGTTTGTATTCAATAAACGTCATAACGGCTGAACCAATCGGGCCCAAATTTGTTGTGGGACATCCAGGGACCCCAGGGAAGGTTTATGAATGATTGAAATTTTAAATATTTGTCTCCATCAAAATTCGATCTTCATTAAATTTTTGAAAATTTTGAAAATCCACGAAATTTTTTGTGAAAATCCGCGAATTATTTTTGTTTTGTTTTACGATGTACACAAAGAGAACATGTGTACAATTAATTTAGAAGATGGGCACGAAGCGCCCTATAAGGCTAGTTTTTAAAATTTTTGACTATTTATAAACCTTCCCTTGGGTCACGTGATGTCTAACAGACAAACACCCAGACAGACAAGCTAAATTTATATATAGATGGTTTAAAGCTATTTAAATGTTTTAAATTTGGGATCCTACTAACCATGAAATGTATGGTCTGTAACCAAAGTGATTGATTACTAAAGTGGGCCAAACTCATAGTTGGATGACGACATTTTATGTCCCAAGTATTTAAAATTAATATATATGTATATATATAAATTGGTCTGAGCTGGGAACTTTTGAATGGTGGATATTGGGATTAATGTTTAATCTCCTCTTTTTCTTAATTTCCGGAATAAATAATACTTGTACTCCCCTTGTTATCAATCTCCAGATTAATTAACCGATCGGGATTAAGGAAATCCTATTCTAAAGTTTCCAGCTCCGTACAAATGAAACTGAACTACCTTTGTAAACAAACACAGAGGTGAATTTTAGCCATTTTACTGCACAATAAATAATTTCAGACAGCACAATAATACCTGCAATCTGCATGCATAATCTGTAAAACAAGGAATGCAAAATTTGTGGTACCGAAAAATGAAGATCTTCGAAATATATCTCTTGGTCTTCACTTTTGTATTTTGACAGATTTAAAAAATGTTGAGAACTAAAAAGGGTTTCCAGGAAATAGTTGATTCTTTTCAGCAACAGTTTCGTGGTTTTGCACGAAATGACTTTTTTTGCACGAAATTTTACATCATTTGTTTTATTAATATAAAACTAGTTTTGCACGAAATTGCGAATTCATTCAAAAAAAATATTTTTTGCACGAAATTTCGCATGAATACAAAATTTAAGTCAGAATTTTTTGATGATATTGCGCATGAATACAGGTAATTTTTTAATGTAATTGTGCAATGCACACCAGCTTTCTTTAGAGAGGATGAAAGAATGAATTTTGAGGGAAAGTAACTAACTCATGCAATTCCAGTGTCCATGGATATGGTTAGATTGTATCCTAATGTTTCCTGGAGTGAAGGTTTGGAGGCTATGAGAGAAGCATGAGAAAGATAGAAGGGTTCCGACTGAATATCTGTTAAGAATGATGATGATAGTTCTTATTTATTTACAAAAATATGGAACAGCTATTGGAACAAAAGCTACACCACCAAATTTAAAAATCTGTTCATGGGCTGGTGGGAGAAGAACCTTGAAGATGGATGGAAAGGAACCAAATTAGAGTTCTTCTAGAGGTTCATTGATGATCTGTTATTTTATATGGCTTGGTACAAAACAGGAACTTGCGATTTCATAAGTTTTGCAAATTCTCTCTTCCCTAGAATCAAGGTTACAGCTGAGTTTAATTTTACAACAAGGAGTATAAACTTCTTCTTCTTCTTCAAACTTTTATTGGAAAAACACAACGTAAATATATTTATAAAAAAATCACAGGGTTAATAAGTGGTTTTTCGCTATATACTCTCTACTTGCTCAGGAATATATAAAATTGAGATCTAAAGCATCGACAGCTCCATTATGAAAGACATACATAGTATTGAGCAGCAATCTTGACACAAAAATTTAGACTTAGTAAAGTACTTTTCGTACTTTACTGTTAATTTACTTTTCGTACTTTACTGTTAATTACAAGAGAGAAAACAGACAAATGAAGACAAAATCAAAAAGAAATAAGAAAATTCAAAATAGAAAAAACGAAAAAATAATAAACCGAAAAAAGAAAAAATTACGCAGATCCATGTTTTTTATCTCCATTTTTAAAGGAGAAGTGCAACAAAATAACTAAATCTTGGATCTCATATTCCAAAAGGAAATAAGTAAATAAAAACAAACGAAAAATAGTGCCGATCCGTTTTTTTATAAATCATTTCTTTTAGGAGAAGTGCAACAAGATAAATATTGGATCCGAACATCAGAATCAACCTTGTAAATATCGGAAGTTTATAATTATGAGAATCAGTTCAACCTATGAAGATATATACTTGAAGAGTATTTAGTATCATTAGATTATGAGGAGATATATAGACTGGCACCGGAATAGTACAGATTTTCAATTATAACAGTATTTAAATTGGCGTTAGACTTTTATTATAAATACTAGCCTTAGAGGGCGCTTCGCGCCAATCTTCTAAATTAATTGTGAACATGTTCTCTTTGTGTACATCGTAAAACAAAACAAAAATAATTCGCGGATTGGTAATTTCCTAGTATACGATTTTTGGACNTCAATGGTGATACGGATTAATTTTATAAAGCTAATCTTTATGTTGCTGTCATTATATGTGACATTCAACTTGAGTGTATAATCGAATCGGTATAGAAACATTTTCGCTAAACCCTATAAATGTGTTGGTTTGCTTTGCGTTTTTTGCGCTGACACGAAACAAAAAGGTCCTGACAGCCGTTTTTTGGTCCTGATAACCCTACTGTGAACGCGATGGTCCTGACAGCCGGTCCTGATAGCCGGAGAGGTCCTGGTAACCCTACGCTGAATGCGAAAATGTCCTGATAGCCCGTGGGCAAATAAGAGCAAACAGACAGACAAGCCAAATTTATATATAGATTTGTATTTAAAAGTTTTTTAGTTTTTTAGTTTTGAAAATGCGCGAAAAATTTTTATGAAATTTGCAAACTTTTTTTGTTTTTGATTTATACTGTACAATGAATGAGAAGATTCTCACAGATAAAGTCACAATTAAAAATTGAAATAGAAAATGGGCGCGAAGCGCTCTAAAAGCCTAGTCTTTTTAAGATTTAGTTTCATGAAGTAATCTCTCCGGCTCTCAATGAATGTTGTTTTCTGTAAATATTTATTTTTCCAACAAATTGAAATTAGGGTTTTTAAAACTTTAGATTAAAATTTTTACTAAACGAGATTATTCAATGTTCTGCAATGTTTTAAACATTATTGAGAGACACTTCGTGATTTTAAAATATCTCTAATCAGTTCTTTTGGAAAATTGTTCAGTTGGTGGAGCTTTAAAAAGTGTAGGTGTTTAAAACTGTAATAGAAAATCTTGTACATGGAGATATTTAGTATTTACGTACATTATACACAACTGTATGTACATATAGAAACTCTAAAACATAGATATTTACATGTACATTGTACTAAACAGTATGTACATGTAGAATGCATCCTAAAGTATATTCAAACGTTACAGTCTTACCTCAAATAGAGAAACTTTTGATGAATAAAATAATATTACAAGAACGCTATTTTTCCTTTTTTTTCTCCATACAACAGTACTACGGAACAATAGTACACTACTATACAGAACATATATAAGATAGTGTTGAACAAATGTTTTAATTGTAATGACTTTGCTTTTACAGATTTGGTGCATATTACAGTTTAATACAAGGTTTGCAAAAAATAGAACATTTTTAAAAGAACATTTCAAATGTAATTTTTTTTGTAGAGTACAGTGTACACTATAAAGTAAACATTATACAGAGTAAAGTGTACAGTGCACAGTGTACATTTCAGTGAGTACAGATGTATAACGGGTATACATCTAGACAAAAAAAAACATCTTACATGTTCTTTGAAATAATGATAGACATTAAAACATGATACAATAGGGGCCTTTGATACAAACAATAAACAGTCTTAAGCCACTTGTTTATTAAAAGTTACTGATTAAAACATGGGGAATACATTTTTATAAGTTAGAACTTGTCATAAGTTTTCTATCATAAGAAAAGACAGAGTCAGAATGTGGAGAAGAATCAAGGTTGGAGCCACGGCAATCAAATTCTGAAAAAATTAGAAATAAAAATTGATTTTTCGTTCCCAGATTAAGAAAATATGTGCGAAAAATGTGCAAAATACAGAATACTTTCTCTGCATAAGTGACTTGATCATTTCTTGAAGAAATCTTCAGATAAAACACTTTTTCAGCCAGAAAACAATAAATTTTATAAACCCATAATCCTGGCATATCCAAGAACAAAATGCGGTCTGTTTTTATGGTACTATAAAAACAATTTATTGAATACTAGCTGGAGCATCTGGCATTGCCCAGGTTTATATTTTTTATTAATATCTGTAGTTAATCCCGCCGTTTACCCGAGCTTGGTATCAAATCATGATTGTTACTAGTTCCGAATTTTTTTAAGCCTATGTGACCCGACCCCGGGTACCCATGAAGAGCTTTATTATATATATGTAGATGGAGGTTAACTTAAATTGTCCTCAGCACAAAATTCTTCATATCTCCGGTAATTTTGAATGCAAAAAAAAGGCAGACCACACTTTGCAAGGGCCAGGACCAGATTTACATTCTGATTACTATTTCAGTTATTTTTATTGTAAAGTTTTGCTGATGTACATGGTGTCCCAATAAACGTGGGAATTCAGTGACGAATTTGAGATCGTTTTTTTTAATAATTCTTTGATTTATAGTATGGTGATACCCAGTGGCGGATATTAGGGGGGTTATTGGGGTTATTTACCCCCCCCTAGAATCCTGGGGGTAAATACCCCCCCCTAGAATCCTGGGGGTAAATACCCCCCCCTAGAATCCTGGGGTTAAATACCCCCCCCTAGAATTCTAGGGGTAATTACCCCTGAACATATTTTCAGGCCCTGAATAGCAGGGGTTACTCCATTTGCTGCCTCTACAAGTAACAGTTCCAGTTGCCTTGACCCCTTCCATTCAAAAAAAAAATACATTCCCTATTCATTAGTCTGCACTTGTGTAAAGCGACTATTTTCATGATAGTAAAAGTTTTTGCGGCATTTTGCAGATGCTTCTTAAACTTTTAGTTCGGAATCGGTTACTTCAGCAAAGTTCACTCACACACAACTCGTCATAATAAAAAATATATATATTATGAGTTAATTTCCTAAAATACGATTTTTGGACCCCCCTCCCCCTCCTTTTGTACATGGATATCATATCATATGTAAGACAAGACAATTTTTGAGCCAGCTAAGACTCTGAACATGCTGATTTTTTTATGTCTAGCTTTAAAATTTTATTGTGCAATAAATATAAAACAAATCGAACCCTTGTTTCTGTCCTAGAGAACGTTTTTGTGTCCCCCCCCCCTCCNTAAAACCAATAATTTGATATACATCATGATATTTTTCTAGGGGGGGGGGTAAAAAAAATTCCGGCGTGCTTCGCGCGACAAATTAAAAATTTTTACCCCCCCTCCCCTACAGAATCCTTATATCCGCCCCTGATGATACCTACTGAGAAAGCTGTAATCTGTAAGAGTTTCGTCTGCTATGTTCACATTTTGTTTGTTTATGTTTTGACTGCATACGGTTGTACTTAGTAAAACAAGAAAATAAACTCTAGCAGACATAATAATATTATGGCTTTTGAAATAATGCTAATTCATAACAAAGACGATATCCAATTCGTAACTTAGCTAATTCCCATGTTTTTTGGGACACCCTGTAGAAGCTGCAAATTATTTTAAAAATCAAAGAAAAACATCGAGTCGTCTCTTAGCTAAAAAGTTTGGTGGGACACCCTGTATTTACCTGGGTAGGAGAATATGTTGGAGTTGGTTGCGAGAATTTTCAGATGGGAGCCAGATATCTTATAGATACCTTACCTCTTACAGGGGGGCCACTTTCACCTAGATAATAATAAAATAAGAATAATAATGATGTAACGGAGGAAGTCGGAATGTGTTGATAAGACAGGACCAATTGCATTCTGCTTAGAAAGGGGGACCTAGTCCATTCTGCTTTGAGATAGAGGGGTCATGAGGATAACAAGGGGGGGCCAGAGTCCAGTGCCGAGTGTCCAGAGATTTCAAATTATCAGGTTCTAACTTCTAGATCCAGTTCTCAAATCCACTTTTTAATAGAACTGTATCTTATGTTTCAAGTTAATCCAGTTTTAATGCAATAAAATCTTAAAACAATAATGATAATGATAATGATAACGATAATGATAATGATAATAATACCTGTTCTAACAATGATATCTGTGTCCCCCTCTAGTGATGGTAAACCAAGAACTATTTGATCACGAATGAGATTATATACCTCGCCATTTTTACTATAAATAAAATTACATCATTTTTTGGACAAGCTTGGGTACCCAGCATTGCCTGGAATATATCGTGTACCATAAGTAACAAAGGTTTAAAGATTTTAGTGTGAAATAAAGAACAGTAAATGCGTTTAAAATTCTAGAAACAATTAGAAAATGGTTGACAATGCAAATGTACCTGATAAGACTGCAAGGAGAAACTACTTTAAAAACCCGTTCTGCTGGTAGTGTTCTGGTCAGGTAGGTGGAAGGCAGGTAGCCAGTAGAACCAGTTATAGTACACCGACCCCGCCACCAGTCAGGATTGTTCTTGTCTAGTATGTGTACAGTACTTCCAGCACTGGAGAAATTTGAGATATTAGATGAATACATAAATTATTATGCTCATTACTAAACCAGGATTTGCAGAACACACTCCCCTAGGGTGCACCGGAAAAAAATTCCCAAATGTGCGACACATTTTTTGGGAAGCATTGGGTTAAGACTTGCTCAAATACGCAATTTTAGCATTCACAAATAATTTTATTAACTGGCCCATCCATTTTACTGTGTTTCCAGCCATTTTTGGCCTTTTTAAACCTTTTTTTTAACCATTCTCGGTTAAATTGGAGTAACTCTGTCAATTTTTGTAGGAATTTTGAAATGTGATACCATTTTGGAGATCATTTAAGTTGGTATTGACGATATTTGACAGAGTTATTAAGAATTTTGTTGTTTTATTGTTAAATATTCAGAAAAAGGTGAAAAATTGATACTCTTTTTACACCTTTCTTCACCTTGGAGTAGTTAAAGTAATTTTTTTCAAACTCAATACCATCGCTATCCTAAAGTACTTTGATAATTTAGAAATGGCCTAAACATGTTTTATTGATATGTTAAGAGTCAAAGGTATATAAGGTATTTCCAGAAATGCCATGATTAAAACCGGATCGGTGCATTTTTCTCTGAACTCCTTGCTTGACCAAATGATGCCAGCGGTAAAATAATTGCTATCAATAAAAAGATGCCCTTTGATGTCTCTATTGCAGTGGAAAAAACTGAACTTCAATATCTTTAAAAAACATGAAGGTATAATCCTTACGGTCAATTAATTTAGTCTAAAGATGACTTTAATTGGCCTAACAGTAATCTCACTCATAAAGCGGGGTTTTAAGCGTTGCTAAACTAGTTTACTAAAATTTCTTTATCTTATTTATCAGATATCAGATATCAAAAATTTGGTTTTTTCTGTGCAATCTTAATGGGAGTGTTTGCTAAAAATGAAAGGGGTTACAGGCTTATGGCGAAATTAATCGCTTTTGATCCCTACTAATCTGACTTCTATCTGTTGCGTCTATAAGGAGAAAATTGTTAAAAAGGACTTATACCGAAGAACGTAACGTCAATACAAATGCAGAAAGTTGCACCATACAACTCGGATAGTAAAAAAATAAATTTAAATCCACACAAATCATTTAGATATTTAAACCTATAGTCATCGATTATTTTTCGACGCATTTGAATATTGTTAATATTTCATAATATTTTTGGCTTGTTTTGTATACAATGCATTAAAACGCCAAAATAGTTGGCCGCCAGGTGGTCTGCTCTTGATGCTTTGAATGATTACAAGTGGCAGAGACACCTAGCGGAAAAAATATGTATGTTAAATAAATAAAAGATATTTTGAAATATTAACTATATATAAATGCGTCCAAAAACAATGGATGACTATAGGTTTTAATATCTGAATGATTTGATTGGGTTTAAGTGGATTTTTGTGTTGCATCATTTGGGCAAGCAGCGGGGGAAACAATATCAAAAGCATTAAAAACAAACTTACGAGACACTGAGTTCATCTTCTCTTCTGGGGGTGAAATTATAAAGAACGGCATAAATGTTGCTCGGTAATTGTCGGCTCATTTTCTAAAAAACAAAATCCTTATATCTTTACAACCTAATGTTATATACTTGCTTGATCAAATAGTTATAGTTTGAAACATCAAAGTTTACACCACCAGTTTTCAAAGAAATAAGGCCGGGGATTTGAAAATTTTAACGAAGGAAAGTTAAAAAGTTAAAATAGTAACAAAATATTTACCGGTGAGTGTCCAGGGGAGGTAAAATGTGGTGATTGTGTACCCTGGTCTTTATCACCCCTGAAAAACAATATTAAAACATAAATATGGTTTGTATATTTCTTGTTTTTTGTAGTCCTAAACGGCTAAACCGATCGGGTTAAAATTACAAAATGACTTTATCAAAGTCATAAAATGTTGACGCCAAAAAATTAAGATTGTTACCAAAATTAGAAAATTTGAAAACTCGACAATCCGCACAAATTTGTATTGTGATAAGTTTAATGCTACAAAGATGAAAGGCTTGCAACGAAAAAAAAACACTAAAATTAGTTGAAAGAGAGCCACTAAGCCTGTTATATATAATTTTCTCCTTTTATAATTCTTTTAACATTAAGGAAGGTTTAGTTCGGTTTCTAGACTTTTTACTCTTGAAATATTTAATTTGTAAAGTAATTTTCATTTAAGAGAGAAAAAAAAAACATTAGACCTAGTTTTGTAACCTGTAAAATTGTCTTTTTGTAAAGAATAAGATAAAGGGTAACATAGTAAATTTTTAAAGATTTAAAAAAAAATTCGCGATTGTAATTCTTAAAAATAAAAGAATTCACAAAAAATGTCATAATCTGATTTCAGATTTTAAGACAAATTATCATGCACACACTTTGTTGTCATTAAGATTCAACTTTCCCTGTTTCCTTTCAAGAACTTAGGGGAAAAATTCAAAGAGACAGAGTTTGTGCCACGAAGTCAACCTTTTTAATCCCTATATCTTTGCAACCTGATGGCAAAAAACTAAAAAATTTCAGCTTAGACGATTTGATCTCACAGAATACAAAGATTGAAATATGTAAGGGTTGAAAAGATAAAAGGATTATAAAATTAGAGATTTATTTGCAAAAATTCTACTTTTCGCTTGTTTTAGAAATACATTTTTGATATTATGCCGTTTACAAACAATTAATTTAAAGCAAAATTTAATATAATAAAGACAGATAAACGTTAAAAAAACTTTGTTATTATAGTATTTTATATATATTCTTTTAGCTGAGAAATTGTTAAATCAACGCAATAGATAATAACCGTTTTTGATTAACTTAAAGATTTAACAAAGAGCTTTAATCAAATTCCATTTAATGTTTCAAAACCTGTATTTGTTAAAGGGGACTGCAGACTTAATTAGTAAAATGGCGTGCCTGACTCGCAACAGTACCCCATACATCTTTTGATAGACAAAGATTAATCACGCCCCTCTGCCCCTTTAGTAAAAGTAAATTCATCCTGTATGAAGCATAAAGTCTGACCGCGTCAACCTTGTTGCACCGGCTATTCCTGTCCATAGAGCTAGGTACAGTACAAACTGGGACCGGAAAGGTTGACCCAGCTCGGAAATGTACTACGACTACCCGTGTAAGGACTTATACTTGCTTCACTAGAGAATTAAGAGTAATTTTTGTTTTCAAAATGATTTTTATTTATATTAATATAAATAATGTAATTAACAGTAATTTTTATATTTCAGAAAAATATCTTATTATTTTATTTATACAGTGGGACCCATAAACCTTTAGAATGGAAAGATGAAATTTAAGCAACCTTATGTGTAGTTCATGTTGTATTTTTTATGAACTTAATATCAAAACTTGAGCTTTCGGTTATCCTCCTATTTCACAGTTTTATGGGTCACGCTGTCTAAAAAACTGATAAAATTACACGACAAGAAACTGGCAGATTAAAACAAATTTTTTATGTTTTCTTTATTCTAATTCCTCTCTTTATGACAATATTATATAATATGATAGGATAAAAGCTTCTTAACAGAAAAATAAATGTTATATATTTTTTCAGAAGAAAAAGTTTTATAATTTTTTAACAGAAAATTAATGCTATTATAATTTTTAACAGAAAAATAAATATTATTATGATTTTTCAACAGAAAAACAATGTTATCATTTTTAATAAAAAAAATAATTTTATCATTTTTTAATATAAAAATAATTGTTATTATTAATTTTCAACAGAAAGTTATGCAGTACACACTTTAACTATACATGGGTTTATTTTATTTTTATTAGGTTATAACACTAACAACTTGGCTTATTTTAGAAAATGTGAAAGTAAAATACTTTTTCATACTTTTCAAATTTTAGCAATGACATGTACAGTGTACAGTGTACATAGCTTTTTACTTTTTTTGTGTGTGGCTCAAAATGTATTAAAAGCTAACTCAAAATCCAATTTTTGTAAAAGTATTTTAAAAAAAGATTTATTTATCACCTGGGGCCTTTAGACAACATACCAGGAGGTGCTCTGCATCCAATCGGACTTAAAGGAACTGGAGCTGAAGGATCTAAATAATAAACAATATTTTACATATGTCAAGCTAAGTGAGTTTACTACTTTAAATTCTATTTAGTTAATCCAATCTATACTAACATTGATTAGAGGATATTTCAGGATTGTCCAAGGATGAAGATTTATGCCGTACAGTTAGTTTAGGTCTCCAGCATAATCCATCCTTACCAAGCATTAAACCACCTCCGCCGCTAGGACTTCCTCCGCCACTTCCTCCACCTCCACCTCCGAATCCACTCATCCCTCCACCTCCAAACCTACTATCTATTCCTCCATTCCCTCCTCCGCCAACCCCACTCCCCCCACTACTTCCTCCACCACTCCCACCGCCGCTCCCTCCACCACTCCCTCCACCACTCCCTCCACCACTCCCTCCGCTACTCCCTCCTCCTCTGAACCAGCCGAAACTACGGACTAATAAAAGAATAAAATCAGGTAATATTCATAAATGCACTAAAAGGAAGTAAAATTGCAAAAATTGCAAAATTGCAAAAATGCAAAAACTTTCTGGAACACTGAAACAAGATTCTTTTCCATTAGTTTTGAGGTTAGTAGTTGAGATCTAATTAGCAAAGTTTATCCCTGCTCAGAGCTCACCACATTCGAAAATTAAATTTTGAAGTATTACACGTGAGAAATGCCTCTTAAACATAAATCATAGTTAGTTAAAATAGAAAATATTTGTATTATTCAAGTTAGTTTACAACAGTGCACTCCAGGTTAGTTTACAACAGTGAACTCCATGTTAGTTTACAACAGTAAACTCCAGGTTAGTTTACAACAGTGAACTCCAGGTTAGTTTACAACAGTGAACTCCAGGTTAGTTTACAACAGTGAACTCCAGGTTAGTTTACAACAATGAACTCCAGGTTAGTTTACAACAGTGAACACCAGGTTAGTTTATAGCAGTGAACTTCAGGTTAGTTTATAACAGTAAACTCCAGTTTAGTTTACAACAGTGAACTCCAGGTAAGTTTACAACAGTGACCACCAGGTTAGTTTATAGCAGTGAACTCCAGGTTAGTTTATAACAGTGAACTCCAGGTTAGTTTATAACAGTGAACACCAGGTTAGTTTACAACAGTGAACTCCAGGTTAGTTTACAACAGTGAACTCCAGGTTAGTTTCTAACAGTGAACTCAGGGATAGTTCATAACAGGGAATTCCAGGTTAGTTTATATTAGTAAACTCCAGGTTAGATCATAACAGTTAACTCCAGGTTACTTCATAACACTTTACTCTAGGTGAGACCAAACTACCGAAACTTACTATCTGGGAGGCTCCGCATCTCCCAGAGTTCCCTCCTCGATCATAGAGGAGTAGTTCCCAGCTGTAATCTTCCTTCCACTACTGTCAACTAGTTCTCCATCTGTCATCAGAGCTATACCAGCTCTACTACCAGGAGTATAGGTGGAGTAGGAACCACCCATCCTTCTCCTGGTAGGAGAAGGTTCTAGAGAACTCCGTCCTCCGTGCACAGTGAGAAGGTTGGAGGACTAGGACGTGTTCTTTATTTTATTATTATTAGAGTTTTGAGAAATAGTTTTTCTTTAGACAAATTTTCTGCATCACGGAGTGTATAAATTATTAAAGAGTATACATCAAAGATGAAAACTAAATGAAAAGAATAACAAATATCATCCATTTTGTTTAATATAATAAAATGAACATTTCACTTAGAAGTTTTAAATTAAACCAACTTTCAGAATACTTTTCAAGTTTTTTTTTCAATTTATGTTGTATCCAATCCATGAGAGATATTTGTTCTAAAAACTTTCATCTGTTTTTCCTTTTATCATCTTAAATCTATGAAGATTTTTTCAGAAAAGTAATTTTAAATTTTGGAAGAAAATTTTTAATTTAAGAATTGAATCTTGTATGATGGTTACCCTCTTATGCAAGAACTTTCCAAAAATATAATAAATAGTTAATTAGATCCATTAGATACTGTTTGGAAGTAATAAAAACTAAGGAATAATTAGAACTAAAGAAAACTTTCCAGTCCCCTGCCATCCTCCGACAAACTGGTTTTATACGAGCGATTATCTTGCTTCTGATTGGAGGAAAGATGCTCCCTACTTCCTGATATTCCACCTATATATAAGCACGATTATCTTGCTTCTGATTGGAGGGAAGATGCTTCTCACTTCCTGATATTCCACTTATGTATTAGCACGATTATCTTGCTTCTGATTCCTGATATTCGACCTATATATTAGCGCGATTATCATGATTCTGATTGGAGGAAAGATGCTCCCCACTTCCTGATATTCCACCTATATATTAGCGCGATTATCTTGCTTCTGATTGGAGGAAAGATGCTCCCCACTTCCTGATATTCCACCTATATATATTAGCGCGATTATCTTGCTTCTGATTGGAGGAAAGATGCTCCACACTTCCTGATATTCCACCTATATCTATTAGCGCGATTATCTTGCTTCTGATTGGAAGAAAGATGCCGAAGAAGAAGCCCAAATTACTTTTTAAAAAAAGGTCACTTTTTTCTCTTTTTTCTCAGAGATGCCAGTCAAGTACTTCTAAGGACCATAAAGGTTATGTTATCCAACCATATAGTTAAATATGTTAGATATTGGATCAATCTAATGGATCAATGTCAGTTTAAATCCTTATACGGATCATTTTCAAAAAACAACATTGTAGTTATGATTGTGTAAGGAAAAAAAATTCAAATGCTTTTAAAATTTTTAACCAAGAAAAAAACGACAATATCTTCCACATTATAGATTAAACAAAGGTTTCAAGGGTACCAGTGTGAATCTGGCATTGTCATCTTTGCATTGGCTGGGTCACTTGAAATTAAGCTTATTGCAGTTATTTTAAAGGAAGCATTACTTGAGTCTAAAATTCGACTTCTAAAGTCGAATTCTTATCGAATGTTGTCCTTTTTTAATAATGCATCTATAGCACCTGTACTGTACTGCATCCATAGCACCCAATTTCCTTCAAAGAAAGCGGTCAAAAAAATTATTAAGCCAGCGTTGAAATTAAAGTTTTTGCATATTACATGCTTAATTCAATGTTTTAAGAATTAAAAAGACCAAAGCACTTTTAGTGAATGTTTTTATGTGAAAATTTTCCTGAAAAATAAATTTATGGAAAGGAATGTAGTCTTTGTCATAAACTCAAATTTTCTAATCCCTATATCTTTGCAACCTGATGGTGTAAACCTTTGATATGTCAAACCTAGACTAACTGATCTAACATAATTCATAGTTTGAAATATTTTAAAGGTTTACGCTATAAGGTTGCCCAGCTATTAAGGTAAAAAAGATTAAGTTTGTGGCAAAAACAGTTAACAGAGATAAATAGCTGATACCGACCGAACGGATTGAAAAAAGTATTCAAGTGTTCAGCACTTTATCTGAACAGAAGTCGAAACTTATCTGCTGAGTCACGTTAATCTTTAACACTCGGTCTCAATGTCAAATGTGGAACCTTTTGAGAATACATGTTTGATCTCTTCATTCAAGTAATCCCTACAGATGTAGGTCAATGCTTGATCCCAGGATTCACAACCAAAAAGTTCTTATCCCAGAATTCGATCAGAGCTGAAAACTTTAGAATGGTGGGTATTCAGATTAATGCTTGATCCTCTCTTAATATCGAGACTAACCTAATCTTGTACTTGTATCCTGAAAAGTGTATAAAATTCAACCAATTAGAGTCGCATATATGAACCCGATAAATTTGAAATTTTGCGCGCCATTTAAGATAATATACAGAAACGGGAGGGACTCTCTAAATAAAAAAAAAAGGTTTTTGATTTTTCTCTACTATATCCAAGAAAGAACGGTTTAAGAAGAAAATCAAAGGTGTGTCCATTGGATACTCAGATTAAGTAATCGGGATTAAGGATATCTCATTCTAAAGTTTTCAGCTCAGATCTTTATCTTGAAGAATTCTAAATTCCAAAAGTAAATAATGCATTAAATGGAAACCAAATTTAACACAAAATATGATAATATCCAATAATCCAATTCTTAGACTCGGAAATATTTTCTAATGCAACCATCCTTGAAACATAGTAGAATTATTACAACGAACCTTTTACGAAAATTGAAAGAGGGAATTAATAAATTTCTTGAAGAGACTGTCTTTTTAATAAATTACTTGAAGAGACTGTCTTTTTAATAAATTACTTGAAGAGACTGTCTTTTTAATAAATTACTTGAAGAGACTGTCTTTTTGATAAATTACTTAAAGAAACTGTCTGCTTAATAAATTACTTCAAGAGACTGTCTTTTAAATAAATTACTTGAAGAGACTGTCTTTTAAATAAACTACTTGAAGAGACTGTCTTTTTAATAAATTACTTGAAGAGACTGTCTGTTTAATAAATTACTTCAAGAGACTGTCTGTTTAATAAATTACTTCAAGAGACTGTCTGTTTAATAAATTACTTCAAGAGACTGTCTTTTAAATAAATTACTTGAAGAGACTGTCTTTTAAATAAATTACTTGAAGAGACTGTCTTTTTAAATTTCAACATACACAACAATATAATTCTGAAAATTCTGACATTGTTTTTCTGGGAAAATCAATGGGAAAGTCACTTTTGAAATTAATCAGTGTTGTAAATAATAAATATACATGTATAATTCAGGGGTTGAAGGGAGCTTTAATCATCCAACACCAAAGTTCCCAGCAAAAAGTATATTTTCACTTAGAAAAGATAACCAAAATGAAGATATGAAAAGGTTTAGTTGTTTATAGATGTTCAAATTATAATTGCCCATTTAGGATATTGAGATCAAGCTATCGGGATTAGGAGTATGTTATGATGGTGGTATAGTATGCAGCAAAGGTCTATAGCTTGTTGGAATTTTTCTTAGATTTTGATTATTTGATTTCGATGGATACGGAATTTGAATTTATATTAACTTTAAACTGTCTGGGAAAGACCAGGGAGTAAGGAATAGAAGGGAGATACAACTGACGCGGTTCGCCATACCAAATGATTATACATGCTTTGCAGACGGGTACTCCATTTGTATAAGAAATATGTCTCTGATGTACAATTACCGCGTATACAATAGCTTTTTCTGAAAATTTCTTATACGTAAATGGAGTACCAGTCTGCAAAGCATGCATAATCATATGGTAGGGCGAACAGCGTCATTTATATCTCCCTTCTATTCCTTACTTCCTGGGGAACACTTCTCTACTGGGTGTATAACTTGATACTTTTATAAACTGTGATTTAACTAACATGCATTTATTATTTACTTTAACTATATCTCTATATTGTCGTATTTAAAGGGACTGTAAGCGTAATCTCAAGTAACCCTTTTTGCAAACATAGCAATGCCCGATTCACAACATCACTTTTAAAAGCATTGTCTGATAAAGTATGAATTAGATATCAATGATTTGAAAGAGTATCGTTGTGAGTCGGGCATGTAGGGTGTCACTTACCATTACGCAAACAGTCCTTTTAAAAGTTAAATAAATGAGCTGATTTTTCAGCTCAGACTCTATTTTCTTATTTCTATATCTTTGCAAGCTGATGATAGACCTTTCATATTTAAACTATGAATTCTAGATTCGATTGAGAAAACAACGGTTAAAACCATCAGGCTGCAAATATTCAGAGATTAGAAAATTATAGTTTGTGTTGAATAATCAATTCTTTTCTAACTGTTTAAAGAATGACTAAATGATCCCAACCTGAGGGCGGGTTGGCTCCCATCAGTTGGTTCTGAGATCTAACCCTGAGCAGCTGTTTCTCCATCCTTGTTCCGCTCTTCTCCTCCCTTGTCATAGATCCCCTACCATCTCCACCCCCTAGAGACACAGAATGGAACTGAGTTCTTGCCACAAACTCTGATTTTCGAAATCCTCTAAAGCAACCTGATGGCATATGCCTCTATTATCTAATTTAAATTATGAGCTCTGAGCTGAAAACTTTTGAATGAAATATCCTTAATCCCGATCGGTTAATTAATCTGGAGATTAATAATAAGAGGAGAACAAGCATTATTTAATCTTGAGATTAAGAAAAAGAGGAGATCCAGAATTGATCTCTATATCCACCATTCTAAAGTTTTCAGCTCTGTTTAATCAAGAGTCAAAGTTTGAAATAGCATTTCATTATATCATAAAACATTTGCGCAAAAATTCGTTAATAAATATACACTTTAAACATTGCGTTACTGTCGTCTTCCTAGTCCACAGTTTTCTGGTCCTCACTGTAGTGTTTATATTTTTTTCTTTTTCATAGCAAGATCATCTAACAACATTTAAACTTTTTTTGTGGTTTTTTTTGTTAAAATTAACTAAGAGGGTAAACCCGATCGAAATAAAGTACTTTGAAAGACTCTGTGTCAAGTTTCCTGGAAAATGTGCAAAATAAAATTGCATCAAAAATATAAAACTTCCTTTCAAAGTTCTGCATAAAAGAAATAAATTATCTTCTAAAAACTAAAAGTTATGAAAACCTTTTACTTTTCAATGTGTATTTGTGCATTTGTTTATATGGGATAAAATGATGTTAAGTATTACAGATAGTATTTAAGATATTGGCATTTAATACTTTGTTATAATGCATTCAGAACTCATGTAAAGGAATTGAGGCATTGCCCCTAACTCTAATTAACCTTTGATATTTCTAACTTAGATCATTTGATCTAACAGAATTCATAATTTGAAATATCTTACGTCAATATGACGCTAGGTTGCAAAGAATTTGTACCAGTAATTACGCTTAAAGGAATCGCGTTCTTCCCCCAAACTCTGCTTTTTAATCCTCGTATTTCTGCAACCAGATATTGAAAAGTTGCAAAGATATAGGGATTTGAAATTTGGAGTTTGTGAAAAGAACTCTATTGGTTTTAATTTGTTTGCTTTGTCCAGATATTTGAGTGAATTTAGCAATTTGTAAACTTGACAATTTGTCAATTATAAATTTCAGAGGATTTAGTATCATATTTGATATCCAATTATGCACAGTTAAATTTAATAAATAAGCTTTTTAAAGTTAAAATATATTTGTAAACGATTTTATTTTTTTAAAACATGTTTTGCAGCGTTTTCCAGTCAACAATTTGATAAACATTTTGTCGAAATAAAATACGAGCAAAATATAAAATTATTTTGAAAATACAAGAAAAATATTTTCAACAAATTTTCATTCCCTCAGAGAAGAGTCATTAAAAAAAATAAAAACGAAGAAATAAATTATTTTAGCTTTCCGTCCGAGTTGATCATTAAAATTAGTTGAAACGTCTAAATTATTATCATTAATTTTGATCTTACTTTCAGAAAAGTAACTGTTCCTTTTTTCAAGTCGCCGTTATTCATCGTACTCAGCAATCAACAAACATTTTGCGGATTTTTCTGTTTAAATTTGTGTTTTTTGTTAAATAATAAATTTCGGCATTTTTTTCCATGCAAAATTTTTTAAATTTGAAGAATTAGGAATTTTCCAAAGAACTTTTCTCCGGCTATTTTCTAGAATTAGTAACAAAAAATTCTCCGAAATTGGATTATGATTACACAAAGGACTTGAGTCTTTATCACAAACTCTGATTTTTTAATTTCTATATCTTTTTAACCCGATGTCGTGAACCTTAGATATTTCAAACTATGAATTCTGTTTGATTGAATAATTTTCCAGTTCCCTATGTCCCGAGAATTTCTTGAAACAAATTCAAGAAATTTTGATAATTGTAAAGAGGTCCAAGTAATTTCTGCAAAATTTCCATAAAATTGTTATCTGGAATCCGTTTTACATTATAAAAAGTCCGATGTGCAGAATACAATAATAAAACACCACGGTTTACAAGAATCTCTGTTCTGAGAAGCCCCTTTGAAGAATAAGAATGTTTTCAAAAAAGAAAAAAACATTTATCTCCGCAAATTCATGAAAAACAATTTATTTTTATACTCTTAATGTTAATATTTTAGTTTTGTTTTCAAGTCCAGACGTCATCCCAATTCCCAATATATTGAAGAAGTGTCCATTACACCTTTATCCAATCAATGGTGTGGAAGATATCGTCGCTTTTCTAGCTTCATATCTCACGGAATCTTAATCAGACAAAGCTTGATAAGGTACCGTTGTGAATCAGACATGCCGTCACTCGAAATTACTACTGCAGGCAGCAGTCTCTTTAAATTTGAAATAATGAAAATAATTTTTTTTTAAACTTACTGTCGTCTTCGTCTGTTAAGCGAATATCAATATCTGAGGCAGATTTCTGTCTGCGGAGGAGTTTACTCTTAGGTTGGCACTTTACAACCTTTAACAGTCAGGAGTTATATACAGTGGTATCCACACAAAATTCGATGAAAAGTTTCGAAGGTTGGATTTGGATTATTTAAATGCTTTGCTAAACAATTGGAAAAGAGATAAACAAAGTTAAAATTTGCCGAAACCAAGATTGTAAGAAAAATTTACTAACATTTTATATTGTCGTTCTTCAAGAAGGGATGTTAACGTTTTCATTTTTCAGAAAAACGATCGTTTCGTTATGAAAACGACGACGAAAAATCGAAAACGAAACGATCGTTTTAAAAACGATCGCTTTTTTAAAACGTTCGTTTCTTAAAAATGGTCGTTTTTAAAACGATCGTTTTTCAAAACGCTCGTTTTTCAAAACGCTCGTTTTTAAAAACGATCGTTTTTCAAAACGATTGTTTTTATAAAATTCGTCGTTTCGTTAACGATCGTTAACGCCGGACCTTCGTTAACGATCTTTAACGACGACCCTTCGTTAACGATCGTTAACGACAACCTTCGTTAACGATCGTAAACGACGACCCTTAGTTAACGATAGTTAACCTGAAGGGCATCTGTACTTATCATCGAGTAGTTTTTCAGAAAATATCAAGGAGTTTTAACTGTTAAACTTCATGTAAGACGACAATCAATAAAGTTGCATGTAATTTTTTTTCCAAAAACGACCGTTTTGATAAAGTTCGTCGTTTCGTTAACGATCGTTAACGACGACCCTTCGTTAACGACCGTTAACAACNCACTTCGTTAACGACGACCTTTCGTTAACGATCGTTAACATAATTTTCAATAAAATTTTTTTTGAAAAACGATCGTTTTTTTAAAAAAATCGTATAAAAAATGGTCGCAAATCGTTTTAATAAAAACGATCGTTTTCAAAAACGATCGCTATTCGTTTTCTAAAAGTTCAAAACGAGTTGGTCGTTTTTAAAAACGATCATTTTTTTCCGAAAACGAAACGATCGTTTCTGAAAACGAAACAAAAAACGTTTAACGATCGTTTTCAAAAACGATTAACAACCCTATCTTCAAGTCCCATCCTTTTTTGGGTATCCCTGTATGTCAAATTGTAATTGAAACTTTTAAAAATGTTATTCTTTCTTAAACAGAGGTTTAAAGGGTATCGCTGTGAAGGGGTGAATCTGGATGGAGTGCTAGAAAAGAGTAAAGAAAAAAACGGAAAAATATTTAAAAATTAATTTTTTTATGATAAAAAAATAAAGATTACCTTTTCTTGACAATCAGGATGAACATTCATTCTACACATCTTACACTTTAACCCTTGTCTGGTGTGACCTGTAATATAACGTCAATGTGTATAAAAATTATTATAACAAAAATTATAAAAAAAATGGTCGGAATTCTCCTAAGTCGAACTTTTGTATTGAGTATCATTAATCTGTAACGCGAAATATTTCATTTTCAATGTACGGAAAAGAAAGCAACAGAAAAGAATAAACTTTACTTTATCTGCATTTGAGTCAAAATTTGCTTCTCCAAAAAAATCTAAAAATTAGTTTTATGAAGTCTACATGACGTAAACAATAAAGACTAGAGACATTTAATTCAAAGAAATTCTAAACTTTTTGCATTCATCAGATTTCATTTAAATTTCATTATCAAAGTAAAATTATTTTTAAAAAACCTTAATTTTTGCTATAAATTTGCTGTGTACAGATGATTTGTTTACATTAGAAACTGAATGCTAGCAAAGAGCTCTATTTTTGTCTACTTGCAACCTGATTTTAAGTTTAAATATTAGAAGTTCCACGACATCGGGTTGCAAATATACTGGGATAACTAGAGTTTGTGGAAAAACACAGTTCGTTTAATCCCAATTATGTCTTATTTCGCCACCTTGCACATTCCATTCAAGTTATAAAAAATACATTAATGTACAATTTGTTTTAAAGACTGTATTACTAGATTTACGTTGTAAACCGCCAATTTAATATGTTAACTTATCATGTTTAATGCAATAAATTATACTAACTTTACTTTATTTTACTTTAGGCAGAATTCATTTGAAGTTCGTAACCTTTGACAAATATTTCATTTTGAATATTACAACTTCTCTATCTAATGTCAAAGTTTGGTTTTTTTGTCAATCATTTGTGGAAGTTTTAAAAATACTAGAACGGTCCGTTTGATTTGCACTAATCCCTTCAAAGCCGAGGGATATAATTGTAAGCTTATTATGGAACAGGGTTACTTACAAAACATGAGACTGCAGGAAAGACAACTGTATGGGAATTAATTTTCTTTTTTCTATTTTTATGGTATTTATGGTAAAAAATAGTTCTTTTGTTTTTAAATTGAAAAAAAATACTATTTTGAAGGCACAAGACAAACCTAGAAACCTTCAGATTGTAATATTTAACAAATTCCAGGTCATCACTAAAGTCTCATATTTTGTGAATAACCCTGTATATTTACCTCGTAATATCTGGGAGCATACGTCGCATGGTGTAATCTTCTTATATGTATACTCCTTAACATGAAAATATGGAAACTTCTTCAAATTTTACTTTATTTTTAAGGAGGGGGGGGGGGGT